>NW_022265258.1:0-15981 GCF_002021735.2 Oncorhynchus kisutch
AGGATATAGAGACGTGTTGTGTTGACTGGGTTAATGCTGTAGAGGATCATAGAGACGTGTTGACTGGAATGCTGTGGAGGTATAGAGACGTGTTGACCTGTTAATGAGTGTGGAGGGTATAGAGACGTGTTGACTGGCTAATGAGTGTGGAGGGTATAGAGAAGTGTTGACTGGCTAATGGCTGTGGAGGGTATAGAGACGTGTTGTGTTGACTGGTTAATGCTGTGGAGGATATAGAGACGTGTGTGGGACTGGTTAATGCGTATGGAGGGTATAGAGATTGTGTGTGTTGACTGGTTAATGCTGTGGAGGATATAGAGACGTGTTTTGTTGACTGGTTATGCTGTGGAGGGTATAAGAGACGTGTTGACTGGTTAATGCTGTGGAGCGTATATAGAGACGTGTTGACTGGTTAATGCTGTGGAGGATATAGAGACGTGTTGTGTTGACTGGGTTAATGAGTGTGGAGGATATAGAGACGTGTTGACTGTTAATGATGTGGAGGGTTTATAGAGACGTGTGTGTTGGACTGGTTAATGCTGTGGAGGATATAGAGAGATGTGTTGTGTTGAATGGTTAATGAGTGTGGAGGGTATAGAGACGTGTTTGTGTTGACTGGTTAATGCTGTGGAGGGTAGAGATAGAGACGTTGTGTTGACTGGTTAATGCTGTGGAGGGTTATATAAGACGTGTGACTGGTTAATGCTGTGGAGGGTATAGAGAAGTGTTGACTGGTTAATGCTGTGGAGGGGTATAGAGAGGTGTGGTGTTGACTGGTTTAATGCTGTGGGGGGTATAGAGACGTGTTTTGTTGACTGGTAATGCTGTGGAGGGTATAGAAACGTGTTGTGTTGACTGGTTAATGAGTGGGGAGATATAGAGACGTGTTGTGTTGACTGGTTAATGCTGTGGAGGGTTATAGAGACGTGTGACTGGTTAATGCTGTGGAGGATATAGAGACGTGTTGTGTTGACTGGTTAATGCTGTGGAGGGGATAGAGACGTGTTGGGTTGACTGGTTAATGCTGTGGAGGGTATAGAGACGTGTTTTGTGTTGACTGGTTATTGCTGTGGAGGGTATAGAGACGTGTTGACTTGGTAATGCTGTGGAGGGTATAGAGGACGTGTGACTGGTTAATGCTGTGGAGGGTATAGAGATGTGTTGTGTTGAATGGTTAATGAGTGTGGAGGGTATAGTATAGGGACGTGTTGTGGTTGACTGGGTTAATGCTGTGGAGGGTATAGAGACGTGTTGACTGGTTAATGCTGTGGAGGGTATAGAGACGTGACTGGTTATGCTGTGTGGAGGGTTGTGGAGGGTATAGAGACGTGTTGTGTTGACTGGTTAATGCTGTGGAGGGTATAGAGACCTGTGTGTTGTGTTGACTGGTTAATGGTGTGGAGGGTATAGAGACGTGTTGACTGGTTCATGTGGTGCTGTGGAGGGTATTATAGAGAGACGTTTTGTTGACTGGTTAATGCTGTGGAGGGTCTAGAGACGTGTTGTGTTGACTGGTTAATGCTGTGGAGGATAAGAGACGTGTTTTGTGACTGGTTATTGCTGTGGAGGGTATAGAGACGTGTTGACTTGTTAATGCTGTGGAGCGTATAGAGACGTGTTGACTGGTTAATGCTGTGGAGGGTATAGAGACGTGTTGTGTTGACTGGTTAATGCTGTGGAGGGATATAGAGATGTGTTGTGTTGAATGGTTAATGAGTGTGGAGGGTATAGGGACGTGTTGTGTTGACTGGTTAATGCTGTGGAGGGTAGAGACGTGTTGACTGGTTAATGCTGTGGAGGGTATAGAGACGTGTTGACTGGTTAATGCTGTGGAGGGTATAGAGACGTGTTGACTGGTTAATGCTGTGGAGGGTATAGAGACGTGTTTTGTTGACTGGTTAATGCTGTGGAGGTATAGAGATGTGTTGTGTTGACTGGTTAATGCTGTGGAGGGTATAGAGACGTGTTTTGTTGACTGGTTAATGCTGTGGAGGGTATAGAGACGTGTTGTGTTGACTGGTTAATGAGTGTGGAGGGTTAGAGAGACGTGTTGACTGGTTAATGCTGTGTGGAGGGTATAGAGATGTGTTGTGTGACTGGTTAATGCTGTGGAGGTATAGAGACGTGTGTGTTGACTGGTTAATGCTGTGGAGGGTCTAGAGACGTGTTGTGTTGACTGGTTAATGAGGTGGAGGATATAGAGACATGTTGTGTGACTGGTTAATGCTGTGGAGGGTATAGAGACGTGTTGACTGGTTAATGCTGTGGAGGGTATAGAGACGTGTTGTGTTGACTGGTTAATGAGTGTGGAGGATATAGAGACGTGTTGTGTTGACTGGTTAATGCTGTGGAGGATATAGAGATGTGTTGTGTTGAATGGTTAATGAGTGTGTGGAGGGTATAGGGACGTGTTGTGTTGACTGGTTAATGCTGTGGAGGGTATAGAGACGTGTTGACTGGTTAATGCTGTGGAGGGTATAGAGATGTGTTGTGTTGACTGGTTAATGCTGTGGAGGGTATAGAGACGTGTTGTTGACTGGTTAATGCTGTGGAGGGTATAGAGATGTGTTGTGTTGACTGGTTAATGCTGTGGAGGGTATAGAGACGTGTTTTGTTGACTGGTTAATGCGTGTGGGGGGATAGAGACGTGTTGTGTTGACTGGTTAATGAGTGTGGAGGGTATAGAGACGTGTTGACTGGTTAATGCTGTGGAGGGTATAGAGATGTGTTGTGTTGACTGGTTAATGCTGTGGAGGGTATAGAGACGTGTTTTGTTGACTGGTTAATGCTGTGGAGGGTCTAGAGACGTGTTGTGTTGACTGGTTAATGAGTGTGGAGGATATAGAGACATGTTGTGTTGACTGGTTAATGCTGTGGAGGGTATAGAGACGTGTTGACTGGTGTTAATGCTGTGGAGGGTATAGAGACGTGTTGTGTTGACTGGTTAATGAGTGTGGAGGATATAGAGACGTGTTGTGTTGACTGGTTAATGCTGTGGAGGATATAGAGACGTGTTGACTGGTTAATGAGTGTGGAGGATATAGAGACGTGTTGACTGGTTAATGCTGTGGAGGGTATAGAGACGTGTTGACTGGTTAATGCTGTGGAGGGTATAGAGACGTGTTGTGTGACTGGATAATGAGTGTGGAGGATATAGAGACGTGTTGACTGGTGATGCTGTGTGGAGGGTATAGAGACGTGTTGACTGGTTAATGCTGTGGAGGGTATAGAGACGTGTTGACTGGTTAATGAGTGTGGAGGGTATAGAGACGTGTTGTGTTGACTGGTTAATGCTGTGGAGGGTAGAGACGTGTTGACTGGTTAATGCTGTGGAGGGTATAGAGACGTGTTGACTGGTTAATGAGTGTGGAGGGATAGAGATGTGTGTGTTGACTGGTTAATGCTGTGGAGGATATAGAGACGTGTTGTGTTGACTGGTTAATGCTGTGGAGGATATAGAGACGTGTTGTGTTGACTGGTTAATGAGTGTGGAGGGTATAGGACGTGTTGTGTTGACTGGTTAATGCTGTGGAGGGTAGAGACGTGTTGACTGGTTTTGGTTAATGCTGTGGAGGGTATAGAGACGTGTTGACTGTTAATGCTGTGGAGGGTATAGAGACGTGTTGTGTTGACTGGTTAATGCTGTGGAGGATATAGAGATGTGTTGTGTTGAATTGTTAATGAGTGTGGAGGGTATAGGGACGTGGTGTGTTGACTGGTTAATGCTGTGGAGGGTATAGAGACGTGTTGACTGGTTAATGCTGTGGAGGGTATAGAGACGTGTTGTGGACTGGTTAATGAGTGTGGAGGGTATAGAGACTGTTTGACTAATGCTGTGCTGTGGAGGGTAATAGAGATGTGTTTTGTTTGACTGGTTAATGCTGTGGAGGGTCTAGAAACGTGTTGTGTTGACTGGTTAATGAGTGTGGAGGATATAGAGACGTGTTGTGTTGACTGGTTAATGCTGTGGAGGGTATAGAGATGTGTGTTGTGTTGACTGGTTAATGCTGTGGAGGGTATAGAGACGTGTTGTTGACTGGTTAATGCTTGTGGAGGGTCTAGAAACGTGTTGTGTGACTGGTTAATGACTTGTTTAGTGGTTAATGAGGTGGGGATATAAAGACGTGTGTGTTGACTGGTTAATGCTGGTGGAGGGTATAGAGACGTGTTGTGTTGACTGGTTAATGCTGTGGAGGGTATAGAGACGTGTTGTGTTGACTGGTTAGTTAATGCTGTGGAGGTATAGAGACGTGTTGACTGGTTAATGCTGTGGAGGGTATAGAGACGTGTTGTGTTGACTGGTTAATGCTGTGGAGGGTATAGAGACGTGTTGTGTGACTGGTTAATGCTGTGGAGGATATAGAGATGTGTTGTGTTGAATGGTTAATGAGTGTGGAGGGTATAGGGACGTGTTGTGTTGACTGGTTAATGCTGTGGAGGGTTAGAGACGTGTTGACTGGTTAATGCTGTGGAGGGTATAGAGACGTGTTGACTGGTTAATGCTGTGGAGGGTATAGAGACGTGTTGACTGGTTAATGCTGTGGAGGGTATAGAGACGTGTTGTGTTGACTGGTTAATGAGTGTGGAGGGTATAGAGACGTGTGTGACTGGTTAATGCTGTGGAGGGTATAGAGATGTGTTGTGTTGACTGGTTAATGCTGTGGAGGGTATAGAGACGTGTTTTGTTGACTGGTTAATGCTGTGGAGGGTATAGAGGAGTGTTGTGTTGACTGGTTAATGAGTGTGGAGGATATAGAGACGTGTTGTGTTGACTGGTTAATGCTGTGGAGGGTATAGAGACGTGTTGACTGGTTAATGCTGTGGAGGGTATAGAGACGTGTTGTGTTGACTGGTTAATGCTGTGGAGGGTATAGAGACGTGTTGTGTTGACTGGTTAATGCTGTGGAGGGTATAGAGATGTGTGTGTGACTGGTTAATGCTGTGGAGGGTATAGAGACGTGTGTGTTGACTGGTTAATGAGTGTGGAGGGTATAGAGACGTGTTGACTGGTTAATGCTGTGGAGGGTATAGAGACTGTCTCTGATACACATCTGGTTAATGCTGTGGAGGGTATAGAGACGTGTTGTGTGTTGACTGGTTAATGCTGTGGAGGGGGGATAGAGACGTGTTGACTGGTTAATGCTGTGGAGGGTATAGAGACGTGTTTGTTGACTGGTTAATGCTGTGGAGGGTATAGAGACGTGTTTGTTGACTGGTTAATGCTGTGGAGGGTCTAGAGACGTGTTGACTGGTTAATGCTGTGGAGGGTATAGAGACGTGTTGACTTGAATGCTGTGGAGGGTTATAGACGTGTTGTGTTGACTGGTTAATGCTGTGGAGGATATAGAGATGTGTTGTGTTGACTTGTTAATGCTGTGGAGGGTATAGAGACGTGTTGTGTTGACTGGTTAATGCTGTGGAGGGATAGAGATGTGTTGTGTTGAATGGTTAATGAGTGTGGAGGGTATAGGGACGTGGGTTGTGTTGACTGGTTAATGCTGTGGAGGGTATAGAGACGTGTTGACTGGTTAATGCTGTGGAGTGTATAGAGACGTGTTGTGTGTTGACTGGTTAATGAGTGTGGAGGATATAGAGACGTGTTGACTGGTTAATGCTGTGGAGGGTATAGAGACGTGTGTTGACTGGTTAATGCTGTGGAGGGTATAGAGACGTGTTGTGTTGACTGGTTACTGAGTGGGGGATATAGAGACGTGTTGACTGGTGAATGAATGTGTGGAGGGTATAGAGACGTGTTGACTGGTTAATGCTGTGGAGGGTATAGAGACGTGTTGTGTTGACTGGTTAATGCTGTGGAGGGATAGAGACGTGTTGACTGGTTAATGCTGTGGAGGGATAGAGACGTGTGTGTTGACTGGTTAATGCTGTGGAGGGTATAGAGACGTGTTTTGTTGACTGGTTAATGCTGTGGAGGGTATAGAGACGTGGTGTTTGACTGGTTAATGAGTGTGGAGGATAGAGTTGTTGTGTTGAGTGTGGAGGGTATAGAGACGTGTTGTGTTGACTGGTTAATGCTGTGGAGGATATAGAGACGTGTTGTGTTGACTGGTTAATGCTGTGGAGGGTATGAGACGTGTTGACTGGTTAATGCTGTGGAGGGTATAGAGATGTGTTGTGTTGACTGGTTAATGCTGTGGAGGGTCTAGAGAACGTGTTGTGTTGACTGGTTATTGCTGTGGAGGATATAGAGACGTGTTGACCTGTTAATGAGTGTGGAGGGTATAGAGACGTGTTGACTGGCTAATGAGTGTGGAGTGTATAGAGAAGTGTGTTGACTGGCTAATGCTGTGGAGGGTATAGAGACGTGTGTGTTGACTGGTTAATGCTGTGGAGGATATAGAGACGTGTTGTGTTGACTGGTTAATGAGTTGGAGGGTATAGAGATGTTGGTGTGTTGAGGTACTGGTTAATGTGTGGAGGATATAGAGACGTGTTTTGTTGACTGGTTATTGCTGTGGAGGGTATAGAGACGTGTTGACTTGTTAATGCTGTGGAGCGTATATAGAGACGTGTTGACTGGTTAATGCTGTGGAGGATATAGAGACGTGTTGTGTTGACTGGTTAATGAGTGTGGAGGATATAGAGACGTGTTGACTTGTTAATGCTGTGGAGGGTATAGAGACGTGTTGTGTTGACTGGTTAATGCTGTGTGGAGGATATAGAGATGTGTTGTGTTGAATGGTTAATGAGTGTGGAGGTATAGGGACGTGTGTTGTGTTGACTGGTTAATGCTGTGGAGGGTAGAGACGTGTTGACTGGTTAATGCTGTGGAGGGTATAGAGACGTGTGACTGGTTAATGCTGTGGAGGGTATAGAGACGTGTTGACTGGTTAATGCTGTGGAGGGTATAGAGATGTGTGTGTTGACTGGTTAATGCTGTGGAGGGTATAGAGACGTGTTTTGTTGACTGGTTAATGCTGTGGAGGGTCTAGAGACGTGTTGTGTTGACTGGTTAATGAGTGTGGAGGATATAGAGACGTGTTGTGTTGACTGGTTAATGCTGTGGAGGATATAGAGACGTGTTGTGTTGACTGGTTAATGCTGTGGAGGGTATTGAGACGTGTTGACTGGTTAATGCTGTGGAGGGTATAGAGATGTGTGTGTTGACTGGTTAATGCTGTGGAGGGTATAGAGACGTGTTTTGTTGACTGGTTAATGCTGTGGAGGGTCTAGAAACGTGTTGTGTTGACTGGTTAATGAGTGTGGAGGATATAGAGACGTGTTGTGTTGACTGGTTAATGCTGTGGAGGGTATAGAGACGTGTTGACTGGTTAATGCTGTGGAGGGTATAGAGACGTGTTGTGTTGACTGGTTAATGCTGTGGAGGGTATAGAGACGTGTTGTGTTGACTGGTTAATGCTGTGGAGGGATATAGAGACGTGTTGTGTTGACTGGTTAATGAGTGTGGAGGGTATAGAGACGTGTTGACTGGTTAATGCTGTGGAGGGTATAGAGACGTGTTTTGTTGACTGGTTAATGCTGTGGAGGGTCTAGAGACGTGTTGTGTTGACTGGTTAATGCTGTGGAGGATATAGAGACGTTTTGTTGACTGGTTATGCTGTGGAGGGTATAGAGACGTGTTGACTGGTTAATGCTGTGGAGGGTATAGAGACGTGTTGACTGGTTAATGCTGTGGAGGGTATAGAGACGTGTTGTGTTGACTGGTTAATGCTGTGGAGGATATAGAGATGTGTTGTGTTGAATTGTTAATGAGTGTGGAGGGTATAGGGACGTGGTGTGTTGACTGGTTAATGCTGTGGAGGGTATAGAGACGTGTTGACTGGTTAATGCTGTGGAGTGTATAGAGACGTGTGTTGTGTTGACTGGTTAATGAGTGTGGAGGATATAGAGACGTGTTGACTGGTTAATGCTGTGGAGGGTATAGATAGAGTTGTGTTGACTGGTTAATGCTGTGGAGGGTATAGAGACGTGTTGTGTTGACTGGTTAATGAGTGTGGAGGGATATAGAGACGTGTGTTGACTGGTGAATGCTGTGGAGGGTATAGAGACGTGTTGACTGGTTAATGCTGTGGAGGGTATAGAGACGTGTTGTGTTGACTGGTTAATGCTGTGGAGGGATAGAGACGTGTTGACTGGTTAATGCTGTGGAGGGTATAGAGACGTGTTTTGTTGACTGGTTAATGCTGTGGAGGGTATAGAGACGTGTTTTGTTGACTGGTTAATGCTGTGGAGGGTCTAGAGACGTGTTGTGTTGACTGGTTAATGAGTGTGGAGGATATAGTATAGAGACGTGTTGTGTTGACTGGTTAATGCTGTGGAGGATATAGAGACGTGTTGTGTTGACTGGTTAATGCTGTGGAGGGTATTGAGACGTGTTGACTGGTTAATGCTGTGGAGGGAGTATAGAGACGTGTTTGTGTTGACTGGTTAATGCTGTGGAGGGTCTAGAAACGTGTTGTGTTGACTGGTTAATGCTGTGGAGGATATAGAGACGTGTTGACTGTTAATGAGTGTGGAGGGTATAGAGACGTGTTGACTGGTTAATGAGTGTGGAGTGTATAGAGAAGTGTTGACTGGCTAATGCTGTGGAGGGTATAGAGACGTGTTGTGTTGACTGGTTAATGCTGTGGAGGATATAGAGACGTGTTGTGTTGACTGGTTAATGAGTGTGGAGGGTATAGAGATGTGTTGTGTTGACTGGTTAATGCTGTGGAGGATAGAGACGTGTTTTGTTGACTGGTTATGCTGTGGAGGTATAGAGACGTGTTGACTGTTAATGCTGTGGAGGTATAGAGACGTGTTGACTGGTTAATGCTGTGGAGGATATAGAGACGTGTTGTGTTGACTGGTTAATGAGTGTGGAGGGTATAGAGACGTGTTGACTTGTTAATGCTGTGGAGGGTATAGAGACGTGTTGTGTTGACTGGTTAATGCTGTGGAGGATATAGAGATGTGTTGTGTTGAATGGTTAATGAGTGTGGAGGGTATAGAGGACGTGTTGTGTTGACTGGTTAATGCTGTGGAGGGTAGAGACGTGTTGACTGGTTAATGCTGTGGAGGGTATAGAGACGTGTTGACTGGTTAATGCTGTGGAGGGTATAGAGACGTTGACTGGTTAATGCTGTGGAGGGTATAGAGATGTGTTGTGTTGACTGGTTAATGCTGTGGAGGGTATATAGAGACGTGTTTTGTTGACTGGTTAATGCTGTGGAGGGTCTAGAGACGTGTTGTGTTGACTGGTTAATGAGTGTGGAGGATATAGAGACGTGTTGTGTTGACTGGTTAATGCTGTGGAGGAGGATATAGAGACGTGTTGTGTTGACTGGTTAATGCTGTGGAGGGTATTGAGACGTGTTGACTGGTTAATGCTGTGGAGGGTATAGAGATGTGTTGTGTTGACTGGTTAATGCTGTGGAGGGTATAGAGACGTTTTGTTGACTGGTTAATGCTGTGGAGGGTATAGAAACGTGTTGTGTTGACTGGTTAATGAGTGTGGAGGATATAGAGACGTGTTGTGTTGACTGGTTAATGCTGTGGAGGGTATAGAGACGTGTTGTTGTGGTTAATGCTGGTGTGGAGGGTATAGAGACGTGTTGTGTTGACTGGTTAATGCTGTGGAGGGTATAGAGACGTGTTGTGTTGACTGGTTAATGCTGTGGAGGGTATAGAGACGTGTTGTGTTGACTGGTTAATGAGTGTGGAGGGTATAGAGACGTGTTGACTGGTTAATGCTGTGGAGGGTATAGAGACGTGTTGTGTTGACTGGTTAATGCTGTGGAGGGTATAGAGACGTGTTGTGTTGACTGGTTAATGCTGTGGAGGATATAGAGACGTGTTTTGTTGACTGGTTATTGCTGTGGAGGGTATAGAGACGTGTTGACTTGTTAATGCTGTGGAGCGTATAGAGACGTGTTGACTGGTTAATGCTGTGGAGGGTATAGAGACGTGTTGTGTTGACTGGTTAATGCTGTGGAGGATATAGAGAGATGATGTGTGTGTTGAATGATGGTTAATGAGTGTGGAGGGTCTAGGGACGTGTTGTGTTGACTGGTTAATGCTGTGGAGGGGTAGAGACGTGTTGACTGGTTAATGCTGTGGAGGGTATAGAGACGTGTTGACTGGTTAATGCTGTGGAGGGTATAGAGATGTGTTGACTGGTTAATGCTGTGGAGGGTATAGAGACGTGTTTTGTTGACTGGTTAATGCTGTGGAGGGTATAGAGACGTGTTGTGTTGACTGGTTAATGCTGTGGAGGGTATAGAGACGTTTTGTGACTGGTTAATGCTGTGGAGGGTATAGAGATGTGTTGTGTTGACTGGTTAATGCTGTGGAGGGTATAGAGACGTGTTTGTTGACTGGTTAATGCTGTGGAGGGTCTAGAGACGTGTTGTGTTGACTGGTTAATGAGTGTGGAGGATATAGAGACATGTTGTGTTGACTGGTTAATGCTGTGGAGGGATAGAGACGTGTTGACTGGTTAATGCTGTGGAGGGTATAGAGACGTGTTGTGTTGACTGGTTAATGAGTGTGGAGGATATAGAGACGTGTTGTGTTGACTGGTTAATGCTGTGGAGGATATAGAGACGTGTTTGACTGGTTAATGAGTGTGGAGGATATAGAGACGTGTTTGACTGGTTAATGCTGTGGAGGGTATAGTATAGAGACGTGTTGACTGGTTAATGCTGTGGAGGGTATAGAGACGTGTTGTGTTGACTGGATAATGAGTGTGGAGGATATAGAGACGTGTTGACTGGTGAATGCTGTGGAGGGTATAGAGACGTGTTGACTGGTTAATGCTGTGGAGGGTATAGAGACGTGTTGACTGGTTAATGAGTGTGGAGGGTATAGAGACGTGTTGTGTTGACTGGTTAATGCTGTGGAGGGTAGAGACGTGGTTGACTGGTTAATGCTGTGGAGGGTATAGAGACGTGTTGACTGGTTAATGAGTGTGGAGGGGATAGAGATGTGTTGTGTTGACTGGTTAATGCTGTGGAGGATATAGAGACGTGTTGTGTTGACTGGTTAATGCTGTGGAGGATATAGAGACGTGTTGTGTTGACTGGTTAATGCTGTGGAGGATATAGAGACGTGTTGTGTTGACTGGTTAATGCTGTGGAGGGGGTAGAGACGTGTTGACTGGTTAATGCTGTGGAGGGTATAGAGACGTGTTGACTGTTAATGCTGTGGAGGGTATAGAGACGTGTTGTGTTGACTGGTTAATGCTGTGGAGGTATAGAGATGTGTTGTGTTGAATTGTTAATGAGTGTGTGGAGGGTATAGGGACGTGGTGTGTTGACTGGTTAATGTGTGGAGGGTAGAGACGTGTTGACTGGTTAATGCTGTGGAGGGTATAGAGACGTGTTGACTGGTTAATGCTGTGGAGTGTATAGAGACGTGTTGTGTTGACTGGTTAATGAGTGTGGAGGGTATAGAGACGTGTTGACTTAATGCTGTGGAGGGTAATAGAGATGTGTTTGTTGACTGGTTAATGCTGTGGAGGGTCTAGAAACGTGTTGTGTTGACTGGTTAATGAGTGTGGAGGATATAGAGACGTGTTGTGTTGACTGGTTAATGCTGTGGAGGGTATAGAGATGTGTTGTGTTGACTGGTTAATGCTGTGGAGGGTATAGAGACGTGTTTTGTTGACTGGTTAATGCTTTGGAGGGTCTAGAAACGTGTGTTTGTGTTGACTGGTTAATGAGAGTGGAGGGATATAGAGACGTGTTGTGTTGACTGGTTAATGCTGTGGAGGGGTATAGAGACGTGTTGTGTTGACTGGTTAATGCTGTGGAGGGTATAGAGACGTGTTGTGTTGACTGGTTAATGCTGTGGAGGGTATATAGAGAGTGTTGTGTTGACTGGTTAATGCTGTGGAGGATATAGAGACGTTTTTGTTGACTGGTTATTGCTGTGGAGGGTATAGAGACGTGTTGACTTGTTAATGCTGTGGAGCGTATAGAGACGTGTTGACTGGTTAATGCTGTGGAGGATATAGAGACGTGTTGTGTTGACTGGTTAATGAGTGTGGAGGATATAGAGACGTGTTGACTGGTTAATGCTGTGGAGGATATAGAGATGTGTGTTGTGTTGATGGTTATGAGTGTGGAGGGTATAGGACGTGTTGTGTTGACTGTTAATGCTGTGGAGGGTAGAGACGTGTTGACTGGTTAATGTGTGGAGGGTATAGAGACGTGTTGACTGGTTAATGCTGTGGAGGGTATAGAGACGTTGACTGGTAATGCTGTGGTGGAGGGTTAGAGACGTGTTGTGTTGACTGGTGGTTAATGCTGTGGAGGATATAGAGATGTGTTGTGTTGAATGGTTAATGAGTGTGGAGGGTCTAGGGACGTGTTGTGTTGACTGGTTAATGCTGTGGAGGGTATAGACGTGTTGACTGGTTAATGCTGTGGAGGGATAGAGACGTGTTGACTGGTTAATGCTGTGGAGGGTATAGAGATGTGTTGACTGGTTAATGCTGTGGAGGGTATAGAGACGTGTTGTGTTGACTGGTTAATGCTGTGGAGGGTTATAGAGATGTGTTGTGTTGACTGGTTAATGCTGTGGAGGGTATAGAGACGTGTTTTGTTGACTGGTTAATGCTGTGGAGGGTATAGAGATGTGTTGTGTTGACTGGTTAATGCTGTGTGGAGGGTATAGAGACGTGTTTTGTTGACTGGTTAATGCTGTGGAGGGTATAGAGACGTGTTGTGTTGACTGGTTAATGAGTGTGGAGGATATAGAGACATGTTGTGTTGACTGGTTAATGCTGTGGAGGGTATAGAGACGTGTTGACTGGTTAATGCTGTGGAGGGTATAGAGACGTGTTGTGTTGACTGGTTAGAGTGTGGAGGATATAGAGACGTGTTGTGTTGACTGGTTAATGCTGTGGAGGATATAGAGACGTGTTGACTGGTTAATGAGTGTGGAGGATATAGAGACGTGTTGACTGGTTAATGCTGTGGAGGGTATAGAGACGTGTTGACTGGTTAATGCTGTGGAGGGTATAGAGACGTGTTTGTGTTGACTGGATAATGAGTGTGGAGGATATAGAGTGTTGTTGACTGGTGAATGCTGTGAGGGTATAGAGACGTGTTGACTGGTTAATGCTGTGGAGGGTATAGAGACGTGTTGACTGGTTAATGAGTGTGGAGGGTATAGAGACGTGTTGTGTTGACTGGTTAATGCTGTGGAGGGTAGAGACGTGTTGACTGGTTAATGCTGTGGAGGGTATAGAGACGTGTTGACTGGTTAATGAGTGTGGAGGGGATAGAGATGTGTTGTGTTGACTGGTTAATGCTGTGGAGGATATAGAGACGTGTTGTGTTGACTGGTTAATGCTGTGGAGGATATAGAGACGTGTTGTGTTGACTGGTTAATGCTGTGGAGGATATAGAGACGTGTTGTGTTGACTGGTTAATGCTGTGGAGGG
The DNA here is from genome assembly GCF_002021735.2 of Oncorhynchus kisutch. Classification (NCBI taxonomy): domain Eukaryota; kingdom Metazoa; phylum Chordata; class Actinopteri; order Salmoniformes; family Salmonidae; genus Oncorhynchus; species Oncorhynchus kisutch. Next base: position 13,409 of record NW_022265258.1, read on the forward strand.
TAGAGACGTGTTGACTGGTTAATGCTGTGGAGGGTATAGAGACGTGTTGACTTGTTACTTGTTAATGCTGTGGAGGGTATAGAGACGTGTTGTGTGACTGGTTAATGCTGTGGAGGAATATAGAGATGTGTTGTGTTGAATGGTTAATGAGTGTGGAGGGTATAGGGACGTGGTTGTGTTGACTGGTTAATGCTTGTGGAGGGTAGATAGAGACGTGTTGACTGGTTAATGCTGTGGAGGTATAGAGACGTGTGACATGGTTAATGCTGTGGAGTGTATAGAGACGTGTGTGTGACTGGTTAATGAGTGTGGAGGGTATAGAGACGTGTTGACTTAATGCTGTGTGGGAGGGTAATAGAGATGTGTGTTGACTGGTTAATGCTGTGGAGGGTCTAGAAACGTGTTGTGTTGACTGGTTAATGGAGTGGAGGATATAGAGACGTGTTGTGTGACTGGTTAATGCTGTGGAGGGGGTATAGAGATGTGTGTGTGATGGTTAATGCTGTGGAGGGTATAGAGACGTGTTTTGTTGACTGGTTAATGCTTTGGAGGGTCTAGAAACGTGTTGTGTTGACTGGTTAATGAGAGTGGAGGATATAGAGACGTGTTGTGTTGACTGGTTAATGCTGTGGAGGTTATAGAGACGTGTTGTGTTGACTGGTTATGCGTGTGGAGGGTATAGAGACGTGTTGTGTTGACTGGTTAATGCTGTGGAGGGTATAGAGACGTGTTGTGTTGACTGGTTAATGCTTGTGGGGATAATAGAGACGTGTTTGTTGACTGGTTATTGCTGTGGAGGGTTTATAGACGTGTTGACTGGAATGCTGTGGAGCGTATAGAGACGTGTTGACTGGTTAATGCTGTGGAGGATATAGAGACGTGTTGTGTTGACTGGTTAATGAGTGTGGAGGATATAGAGACGTGTTGACTGGTTATGCTGTGGAGGATATAGAGATGTGTTGTGTTGAATGGTTAATGAGTGTGGAGGTATAGGGACGTGTTGTGTGACTGGTTAATGCTGTGGAGGGTAGAGACGTTGATGGTTAATGCTTGTGGAGGGTATAGAGACGTGTTGACTGGTTAATGCTGTGGAGGGTATAGAGACGTTGACTGGTTAATGCTGTGGAGGGTATAGAGACGTGTTGTGTTGACTGGTTAATGCGTGGAGGGAGGTATAGAGACGTGTTGTGTTGACTGGTTAATGAGTGTGGAGGGGGTATAGAGACGTGTTGACTGGTTAATGCTGTGGAGGGTTATAGAGACGTGTTTTGTTGACTGGGTAATGCTGTGGAGGGTCTAGAGACGTGTTGTGTTGACTGGTTAATGCTGTGGAGGATATAGAGACGTGTTTTGTTGACTGGTTATGCTGTGGAGGGTATAGAGACGTGTTGACTTGTTAATGCTGTGGAGCGTTTATAGAGAGACGTGTTGACTGGTTAATGCTGTGGAGGGTATAGAGACGTGTTGTGTTGACTGGTTAATGCTGTGGAGGATATAGAGATGTGTTGTGTTGAATGGTTAATGCTGTGGAGGTATAGAGACGTGTGGACTGGTTAATGCTGTGGAGGGTATAGATACGTGTTGTGTTGACTGGTTAATGAGTGTGGAGGATATAGAGACGCGTTGTGTTGACTGGTTAATGCTGTGGAGGATATAGAGAGTGTTGTGTTGAATGGTTAATGAGTGTGGAGGGTATAGGGACGTGTTGTGTTGACTGGTTAATGCTGTGGAGGGTATAGAGACGTGTTGACTGGTTAATGCTGTGGAGGTATAGAGACGTGTTTTGTTGACTGGTAATGCTGTGGAGGGTATAGAGATGTGTTGTGTTGACTGGTTAATGCTTTGGAGGTTTTATAGAGACGTGTTTTGTTGACTGGTTAATGCTGTGGAGGGTATATAGAGACGTGTTGTGTTGACTGGTTAATGAGTGTGGAGGGTATAGAGACGTGTTGACTGGTTAATGCTGTGGAGGGTATAGAGAGGTTGTGTGGACTGGTTAATGAGTGTGGAGGGTATAGAGACGTGTTGACTTTAATGCTGTGGAGGGTAATAGAGATGTGTTTTGTTGACTGGTTAATGCTGTGGAGGGTCTAGAAATGTTGTGTTGACTGGTTAATGAGTGTGGAGGATATAGAGACGTGTTGTGTGACTGGTTAATGCTGTGGAGGGTATATAGAGATGTGTTGTGTGACTGGTTATGCTGTGGAGGGTTAGAGAGGTTTGTTTTGTTGACTGGTTAATGCTTTGGAGGGTCTAGAGAAACGTGTTGTGTTGACTGGTTAATGAGAGTGGAGGATATAGAGACGTGTTGTGTGTGACTGGTAATGCTGTGGAGGGTATAGAGACGTGTTGTGTTGACTGGTTAATGCTGTGGGGGTTATAGAGACGTGTTGTGTTGACTGGTTAATGCTGTGGAGGGTATAGAGACGTGTTGTGTTGACTGGTTAATGCTGTGGAGGATATAGAGACGTGTTTTGTTGACTGGTTATTGCTGTGGAGGGTATAGAGACGTGTTGACTTGTTAATGCTGTGGAGGTTTATAGAGACGTGTTGACTGGTTAATGCTGTGGAGG
>NW_022265259.1:0-15972 GCF_002021735.2 Oncorhynchus kisutch
TCTCCCTCTCTTTCTCTCTCCCCTCTCTTTCTAACGCTCTCTTTCTCTCTCTCTCTCTCTCTCTCTCTCCCCTCTCTCTCCCTCTCTCTCTCTCTCCCTCTCTTTCTCTCTCCCTCTCTTTCTAACGCTCTCTTTCTCTCTCTCTCTCTCCCTCTCTCTCCCCTCTCTCTCTCTCTCCCTCTCTTTCTCTCTCCCTCTCTTTCTAATGCTCTCTTTCTCTCTCTCTCTCTCTCTCTCTCTCTCTCTCTCTCTCTCTCTCTCTCTCTCTCTCTCTCTCTCTCTCTCTCTCTCTCTCTCTCTCTCTCTCTCTCTCTCTCCCTCCCTCTCCCTCTCTCTCTCTCTCTCTCTCTCTCTCTCTCTCTCTCTCCCTCCCTCTCTCTCTCTGATAGCGATACCTTCCCTAAACCTTCGGCTGGAAATAAAGCAGTGAGTCAAGGCAAGGTTGAGAAAAATCCCTCAGCAAGCATTCCTCCTTCCTCCTGTACGGCACAGCTCTGTTCCCAGAACAGCTCAACATTCCCTCATTCTTTTTTTTTGTTTGTTTTCTCCAAAAGTGGTCTGACCTCACCGGGACAAGTTGGGTAGGTTGCATTAGGGAATGGGGTTCCATGTGGGATGGACCCCTTGATTCACTCTAAAGCCCATGAAGAAGATATAACTTCTAAAGAACCCTGTTGATACCTTCAACTGCTCCTCTCCCAACTGTGCAAGGTATCTTTGTTGATAAAACCACATGAGCCGGACTAAGTCTGCTAGAGATTTCACTCACTCTGCTATTTCAACTTTGGGAGATACGGAGTCGTTTTGATGATGTTTTTTTTATTTTCTCTCTCTAAAGAAAGCAGTCTATTTACCTCCAGATATCCCAGAGCGATTAGCAGAATGCCATATTATCTGATCTCAATGTAAACGCTCTCCATGTACTGGTCTAACAGAATGTTCTGGTCTAACAGAATGTACTGGTCTAACAGAATGTTCTGGTCTACAGCCAAGAAAACATGCATTGGCAACGACACCCAGAGCGACTGGCTGATTCTCTCTCCCTCTGCTTTACACTTCACACAATCTCTTTCTATCACACACACACACACACACACACACACACACACACACACACACACACCACACACACACAGCCGACAGCAGACAGCAGACAGCAGCCACCCAAAGTCTGGAGAATCATCTAATGGGATGGATCTCAGCGCAGACAGGCAGCGCCTATGGAGCTACAGTCTGTTGGCACACACACACACACACACACCTTTCTGTGCCACCCACTACTGAGCCTTTTCTCTGGCTCTCTCTCCCTCTCGCACACACACAGATGCACACACACACGCACACACACACACACACACACACACACACATTCACACAGTGAGCCTCATCCACAGCGGGCGGAGAGAGAACAAGATCAGCATTCCCGGTCCTCGTCGCCCTAGCACCAACACACTTCCTGGTTGCACCAGGCAGTAGGAAGCAGGCGAGACACCCAGGGAGCTTGTGTGTAACCGACTGGGGTGTGGAGAGAAGCCAACCTGGGTGTTAGTACTGTCTGTTAACCACATCCTGCTCTAGCTGCTCATACAGGAACCCCGTACACGGATGACTGAACACATTAACCTACTGACTGAATCACAACCCTCGTTGTCTAATTGATGACTGAACACGTTAACTACTGACTGAATCACAACCCTCATTGTCTAACCGATGACTGAACACGTTAACCTACTGACTGAATCACAACCCTCGTTGTCTAACCGATGACTGAACACGTTAACCTACTGACTGAATCACAACCCTCGTTGTCTAACCGATGACTGAACACGTTAACCTACTGACTGAATCACAACCCTCGTTGTCTAACCGATGACTGAACACGTTAACCTACTGACTGAATCACAACCCTCGTTGTCTAACTGATGACTGCACACATTAACCTACTGACTGAATCACAACCCTCGTTGTCTAACCGATGACTGAACACGTTAACCTACTGACTGAATCACAACCCTCGTTGTCTAACTGATGACTGAACACGTTAACCTACTGACTGAATCACAACCCTCGTTGTCTAACCGATGACTGAACACGTTAACCTACTGACTGAATCACAACCCTCGTTGTCTAACCGATGACTGAACACGTTAACCTACTGACTGAATCACAACCCTCGTTGTCTAACTGATGACTGAACACGTTAACCTACTGACTGAATCACAACCCTCGTTGTCTAACGGATGACTGAACACATTAACCTACTGACTGAATCACAACCCTCGTTGTCTAACTGATGACTGAACACATTAACCTACTGACTGAATCACAACCCTCGTTGTCTAACTGATGACTGAACACATTAACCTACTGACTGAATCACAACCCTCATTGTCTAACTGATGACTGAACACATTAACCTACTGACTGAATCACAACCCTTGGTGGTCTATCTGATGACTGCACACATTAACCTACTGACTGAATCACAACCCTTGGTGGTCTATCTGATGACTGAGAAACACAGGAGACGCTTTTAATGGCATCATAAAGTAGCAAAAGTCAATTCAATAAAATTCACTAGAAACCACGTGGGAATTGAAATTAGGACCACAGTTACATCTCCAGCCTCAAAGTCTTCAGAAAGAAACGTGTGAGTGTAAAAATGCTTCCGTACAGGATATCTGACTGGCATGCAGGATGCCTTTTGTCCACTAGGGGCAGACTACTCAAACCTGTAACAGCTGGCATGCAGGATGCATTTTGTCCACTAGGGGCAGACGACTCAAACCTGTAACAGCTGGCATGCAGGATGCATTTTGTCCACTAGGGGCAGACTACTCAAACCTGTAACAGCTGGCATGCAGGATGCATTTTGTCCACTAGGGGCAGACGACTCAAACCTGTAACAGCTGGCATGCAGGATGCATTTTGTCCACTAGGGGCAGACTACTCAAACCTGTAACAGCTGGCATGCAGGATGCATTTTGTCCACTAGGGGCAGACTACTCAAACCTGTAACAGCTGGCATGCAGGATGCCTTTTGTCCACTAGGGGCAGACTACTCAAACCTGTAACAGCTGGCATGCAGGATGCATTTTGTCCACTAGGGGCAGACTACTCAAACCTGTAACAGCTGGCATGCAGGATGCCTTTTGTCCACTAGGGGCAGACTACTCAAACCTGTAACAGCTGGCATGCAGGATGCCTTTTGTCCACTAGGGGCAGAATACTCAAACCTGTTAACAGCAGGATGCCTTTTGTCCACTAGGGGCAGAATACTCAAACCTGTTAACAGCAGGATGCCTTTTGTCCACTAGGGGCAGAATACTCAAACCTGTAACAGCTGGCATGCAGGATGCCTTTTGTCCACTAGGGGCAGAATACTCAAACCTGTTAACAGCTGGCATGCAGGATGCCTTTTGTCCACTAGGGGCAGAATACTCAAACCTGTAACAGCTGGCATGCAGGATGCCTTTTGTCCACTAGGGGCAGAATACTCAAACCTGTAACCGCTGGCATGCAGGATGCCTTTTGTCCACTAGGGGCAGAATACTCAAACCTGTAACAGCAGGATGCCTTTTGTCCACTAGGGGCAGAATACTCAAACCTGTAACAGCTGGCATGCAGGATGCCTTTTGTCCACTAGGGGCAGAATACTCAAACCTGTAACAGCTGGCATGCAGGATGCCTTTTGTCCACTAGGGGCAGAATACTCAAACCTGTAACAGCTTGTAGTAGAGAAATGAAACTGTAATATTTTACATCTGGGCATGAATGACCTCGATTGGCTCTTCTCGGGTTTGGCACATTAATATGTTTCTGGGAGGTCACTGGGTACAAGTTTATGACAGTCTATAAACTGCCAGTCAGAGCTAAAGTACAAAAGTACACAAACGCTGAAAAATCTGATTTATTTCATTTGATTTATTTCACCTTTATTTAACTAGGCAAGTCAGTTAAAGAACAAATTCTTATTTACAATGACGACCTACCAAAAGGCAAAAGGCCTCCTGCGGGAATGGGGACTGGGATTTCAAATGTAAAAAATCTATATATATATGTATAGGATAAAACACACATCACGATAAGAGAGGCACCACAACACTACGTAAAGAGAGACCTCAGACAACAACATAGCATGGTAGCGGCTGATTGGGTGGGTGACCATGTAGAACAGCACTAGCAGAGGGCTGGAGGTTACCACTAGATAACGGTTCATGGGGGGGGATCATGTAGAACAGCACTAGCAGAGGGCTGGAGGTTACCACTAGATAACGGTTCAGCCACCAAGTCTGTCTGGCCAGAACAAGTCCGGGGTTGTCTTTACAACCCGTTTATTCCTCATATATACACTACCATTCAAAAAGTTTGGAGTTTTGAATGGTAGTGTAGGTTCACCAGTCCTCTGTGTTGACGGCTGTCAGAGGGCGAGAGGTTACCATGTAGAACGGTAGTGTAGGTTCACCAGTCCTCTGTGTTGACGGCTGTCAGAGGGCGAGAGGTTACCATGTAGAACGGTAGTGTAGGTTCACCAGTCCTCTGTGTTGACGGCTGTCAGAGGGCGAGAGGTTACCATGTAGAACGGTAGTGTAGGTTCACCAGTCCTCTGTGTTGACGGCTGTCAGAGGGCGAGAGGTTACCATGTAGAACGGTAGTGTAGGTTCACCAGTCCTCTGTGTTGACGGCTGTCAGAGGGCGAGAGGTTACCATGTAGAACGGTAGTGTAGGTTCACCAGTCCTCTGTGTTGACGGCTGTCAGAGGGCGAGAGGTTACCATGTAGAACGGTAGTGTAGGTTCACCAGTCCTCTGTGTTGACGGCTGTCAGAGGGCGAGAGGTTACCATGTAGAACGGTAGTGTAGGTTCACCAGTCCTCTGTGTTGACGGCTGTCAGAGGGCGAGAGGTTACCATGTAGGACGGTAGTGTAGGTTCACCAGTCCTCTGTGTTGACGGCTGCCAGAGGGCGAGAGGTTACCATGTAGGACGGTAGTGTAGGTTCAACAGTCCTCTGTGTTGACGGCTGTCAGAGGGCGAGAGGTTACCACTAGATAATGGTTCATGGGGGGACCATGTAGAACGGTAGTGTAGGTTCACCAGTCCTCTGTGTTGATGGCTGCCAGAGGGCGAGAGGTTACCATGAGAGTGTAACAGACGTGGTTCAACGGAAGGAAATAATTACTATGAGATATATATCTATATAGTAGACCAGATTACATGGAAAACATACAGGCCCATAGACTAGACTGTGGAGATATACATGTTTCTATATAGTAGACCAGATTACATAGAAAACATACAGGCCCATAGACTAGACTGTGGAGATAGAGAGAGAGAGAGAGAGAGAGAGGGTTGGGGGCTCCGTGTCACTCTGTGCCACACATACAGGTCACTGTATCAACGAAACACAATGGTATTCTTTACACCTGTCAGTCTGCTACCACACCTACATGATGGATAATTTATCTCCTTTCATTATTCAAACCAGCACTGGTAGAGACAGCTATCGCCTTGCTGCGCTCTGTGTGTGTGTGTGTGTGTGTGGTGTGTGTGTGTGGTGTGTGTGGTGTGTGTGTGTGTGTGTGTGTGTGTGTGTGTGTGTGTGTGTGTGTGTGTGTGTGTGTGTGTGGCGCAGCAGCAGTTTTAACAGAGTGCCTCCAGTATTTCACACAGCTCATTGACTTTGTAGTGTGACACATCACTGGCTGTTTTAACAGAGTGGTAGACAAGGAGAGGATCAGGCTCGCAAGGCAACGCTACAGATACATTAGAGATGCATGTCTGTCTGCTTCCTGTAAACTGGGGTCTGGGGATGGGCTCGTGGTGGTGGGAGAGAGGGGCGAGGCCGACACACCGTGAAGGACTAGAGGCCATCGGTGGTACTAGGTAACTATATGGTAGGTAGTGTAGACTGGCCATAATGAGAGAAGGCATAGCATCACATGTCTGCTGCCCCCCCCCCCCCCACCCTTGAAGAGATAGACAAGGTGTCAGACCATCACAGAATTTCTACAGCACAATTCTAGCTACCTTTATCACAAATTCAGTGAAAAGAGGATGTATTGAAAAATCTAAACAGGGTATATCTGTCTGTCTGTGCCATATGTTCTTGTGTAGAAGGAATCAACGACTTCTTAGATATTCAATGAAACCAAAACCTTGGCCCCAACATCAATACAGTCACTATCAAACAGGGTTGGGGTCAATTCCATTTTAATTTCCAGTCAGAAATAAAAACCAAATTCCAATTGAAAAGCAGTGAAGAGAATTGACATGTTAAGTGCAGTTCCTGAATTGACTGGATTGAAATAGAAATTGACCTCAACCCTGCTGTCAAACTATCAAACCAGGCTGACAACATTAATGATGTTCGTGAGTGTTCCAGAGTAACCCAGTGTTGTAATGATGTCGTGAGTGTTCCAGGGTAACCCAGTGTTGTAATGATGTCATGAGTGTTCCAGGGTAACCCAGTGTTGTAATGGTGTCATGAGTGTTCCAGTGTAACGACAATCATTGGACCACCCAGCCTGGTCATATCTTCCATATGACAGTATTACTGGGATTACACAGAACCCCTGACTAAACCAGCTACTGATACAGACCATCAGCTACTGATACAGACCATCAGCTACTGATACAGACCATCAGCTACTGATACAAACCATCAGCTACTGAAACAGACCATCAGCTACTGATACAGACCATCAGCTACTGATATAGACCATCAGCTACTGATTACAAACCATCAGCTACTGATACAGACCATCAGCTACTGATACAGCCCATTAACTACTGATACAGACCATCAGATACTGATACAGACCATCAGCTACTGGTACAGACCATCAGCTCTTGATACAGACCATCAGCTACTGATACAGACCATCAGCTACTGATACAGACCATCAGCTACTGATACAGACCATCAGCTACTGATACAGACCATCAGCTACTGATACAGACCATCAGCTACTGATACAGACCATCAGATACTGATACAGACCATCAGCTAATGGTACAGACCATCAGCTAATGGTACAGACCATCAGCTCTTGATACAGACCATCAGCTCTTGATACAGACCATGAGCTACTGACACAGACCATCAGCTACTGATACAGACCATCAGCTACTGATACAAACCATAATCTACTGATACAGACCATCAGCTACTGATACAGACCATCAGCTACTGATACAGACCATCAGCTACTGATACAGACCATCAGCTACTGATACAGACCATCAGCTACTGATACAAACCATAATCTACTGATACAGACCATCAGCTACTGATACAGACCATCAGCTACTGATACAGACCATCAGCAACTGATATAGACCATCAGCTACTTATACAAACCATCAGCTACTGATACAGACCATCAGCTACTGATACAGACCATCAGCTACTGATACAGACCATCAGCTACTGATACAGACAATCAGCTACTTATACAAACCATCAGCTACTGATACAGACCATCTGCTACTGATACAGTGATACAGACCATCAGCTACTGATACAAACCATCAGCAACTGATATAGACCATCAGCTACTGATACAGACCATCAGCTACTGATACAGACCATCAGCTACTGATACAGACCATTAACTACTGATACAGACCATCAGCTACTGGTACAGACCATCAGCTACTGATATAGACCATCAGCTCTTGGTACAGTGATACAGACCATCAGCTACTGATACAGACCATCAGCTACTTATACAAACCATCAGCTACTGATACAAACCATCAGCTACTGATATAGACCATCGGTTACTGATACAAATTTAGAGTAGCCTAACAGTAGACATACGATCATGTTGCATGTATGTTTGATGCTTTAAATATAAATTAAATATTAAGTCTGTAGTAATGATGTAAGGTGAAGGGCTGCATTTGTCACGACTGCCACCGAAGTTGGTCCCTCTCCTTGTTCGGGCGGCGTTCGGCGGTCGACGTCACCGGTCTTCTAGCCAGCCATTTTCCATTTGTTTTGTCTTGTTTTCCCGCACACCTGGTTCACATTCCCTCATCAGACTAAATGTATATTTCCCTCTGTTTCCCCCATGTCTGTGTGTGGAACTGTTCTTTATGTAGGGTGTTACGCTACAGGCTGGCTTGCGCTAGGGTTGTTTCTAACCTAGGGTTGTTTCTAACCTAGGGTTGTTTCTAACCTAGGGTTGTTTCTAACCTAGGGTTGTTTCTAACCTAGGTTTGTTTCTAACCTAGGTTTGTTTCTAACCTAGGGTTGTTTCTAACCTAGGTTTGTTTCTAACCTAGGGTTGTTTCTAACCTAGGGTTGTTTCTAACCTAGGGTGTTTCTAACCTAGGTTTGTTTCTAACCTAGGGTTGTTTCTAACCTAGGGTTGTTTCTAACCTAGGGTTGTTTCTAACCTAGGTTTGTTTGTTTTGTTTAATCCGGTTCATGTTACCGTGGTTGTGCTTTGTGCTGCCTCTCCTGTACCTTTGGGCCAGGGTGTATATTAAAGCTGTTACCACCCATCTCTGCTCTCCTGTGCCTTTGGGCCAGGGTGGATATTAAAGTTCTCCTGTTATCACCCATCTCTGCTCTCCTGTGCCTTTTGGGCCAGGGTGTATATTAAAGTTCTCCTGTTATCACCCATCTCTGCTCTCCTGTGCCTTTGGGCCAGGGTGGATATTAAAGCTGTTACCACCCATCTCTGCTCTCCTGTACCTTTGGGCCAGGGTGGATATTAAAGTTCTCCTGTTATCACCCATCTCTGCTCTCCTGTACCTTTGGGCCAGGGTGTATATTAAAGTTATCCTGTTATCACCCATCTCTGCTCTCCTGTACCTTTGGGCCAGGGTGGATATTAAAGTTCTCCTGTTATCACCCATCTCTGCTCTCCTGTACCTTTGGGCCAGGGTGGATATTAAAGTTCTCCTGTTATCACCCATCTCTGCTCTCCTGTGCCTTATGGGCCAGGGTGTATATTAAAGTTATCCTGTTATCACCCATCTCTGCTCTCCTACGCCTGACTTCCCATCAACCAGTCACTCACCCCGTTCCAAAATTAGTGTTTCGAAACTAAAACATTGTGTCATGGACATTCTAATTTGAAGTATGCTATACTTTCATTCCAACGTATTTCTTGGCAAAATATCAAATTCAAAGTTTACGGCATGGTTTCCCAATAATACCATAGTCAAACCATGCCAACGGAATGCCAACATTGGACATTCCTAACCCAGCTGTTACTACAGTGAAGCAGGAGCCAGAAGGCTACATGAATTCCCCATAGTGTTTGTCTCCAGTGCTGTAGCGTGTAGTTAAGGTTGACTATTTATCCATGTGCAGACGAGAGCTTTGCATGATTCCTGATCTTAGTGCTTAGACCAAGACACTACATTGTTACTTTTGCCTTTAAAAAAAGAAAAAACACTGGTTAGTTTGTAAAAAAACACTAAATAATACCGAAATGTTCTAGTCAACGGTTTGAGTCTCGTGACGTTGGGTGATATTAGGGATAATCCATTTTGAAATGTCAATGACATAATATTATATTTTGTGCTAATTAAAATGCATTATAATATTTCCAATTTCCATTGTATTTGTTGATGGAAAATAAATGTGTTTATTGCATATTGTTTCATCTGTTTGTTTCATGTGTGGATAACCTGTGTGTTGGTGTCCTACAACAAGGCTTCTCAAGCTTTTCAGGGCCGGGGACCCCTGTTGTGACAGCACATCCACCAGGGACCCCCTGTTGTGACAGCACATCCACCAGGGACCCCTTGTTGTGACAGCACATCCACCAGGGACCCCTGTTGTGACAGCACATCCACCAGGGACCCCTGTTGTGGTAGTAAATTCACCAGGGACTCCTGTTGTGGTAGTAAATTCACCAGGGACTCCTGTTGTGACAGCACATCCACCAGGGACTCCTGTTGTGGTAGTAAATTCACCAGGGACTCCTGTTGTGTAGTAAATTCACCAGGGACCCCTGTTGTGGTAGTAAATTCACCAGGGACCCCTGTTGTGGTAGTAAATTCACCAGGGACCCCTGTTGTGGTAGTAAATTCACCAGGGACCCCCTGTGGTGGTAGTTTCATCTGTTTGTTTCATGTGTGGATAAACCTGTGTGTTTGGTGTCCTACAACAAGGCTTCTCAAGCTTTAGGGCGGGGACCCCTGTTGTGACAGCACATCCACCAGGGACCCCTGTTGTGACAAGCACATCCACCAGGGACCCCCTGTTGTGACAGCACATCCACCAGGGACCCCTGTTTGTGACAGCACATCCACCAGGGACCCCTGTTGTGACAGCACATCCACCAGGGACCCCTTGTTGTGACAGCACAATCCACCAGGGACCCCTGTTGTGACAGCACATCCACCAGGGACCCCTGTTGTGACAGCACATCCACCAGGGACCCCTTGTTGTGACAGCACATCCACCAGGGACCCCTTGTTGTGACAGCACATCCACCAGGGACCCCTGTTGTGGTAGTAAATTCACCAGGGACCCCTTGTTGTGACAGCAAATTCACCAGGGACCCCTGTTGTGACAGCACATCCACCAGGGACCCCTGTTGTGGTAGTAAATTCACCAGGGACTCCTGTTGTGGTAGTAAATTCACCAGGGACTCTCTGTTGTGGTAGTAAATTCACCAGGGACCCCTGTTGTGGTAGTAAATTCACCAGGGACCCCTGTTGTGACAGCACATCCACCAGGGACCCCCTGTTGTGACAGCACATCCACCAGGGACCCTGTTGTGACAGCACATCCACCAGGGACCCCTTGTTGTGAACAGCACATCCACCAGGGACCCCTGTTGTGACAGCACATCCACCAGGGGACCCCTGTTGTGACAGCACATCCACCAGGGACCCCTTGTTGTGACAGCACCATCCACCAGGGACCCCTTGTGTGACAGCACATCCACCAGGGACCCCTGTTGTGGTAGTAAATTCACCAGGGACCCCTTGTTTGTGACAGCAACATCCACCAGGGACCCCTTTGTTGTGACAGCAAATTCACCAGGGACCCCCTGTTGTGACAGCACATCCACCAGGGACCCCTGTTGTGGTAGTAAATTCACCAGGGACTCCTGTTGTGGTAGTAAATTCACCAGGGACTCCTGTTGTGGTAGTAAATTCACCCGGGACCCCTGTTGTGGTAGTAAATTCACCAGGGACCCCTGTTGTGACAGCACATCCACCAGGGACCCCTGTTGTGGTAGTAAATTCACCAGGACTCCTGTTGTGGTAGTAAATTCACCAGGGACTCCTGTTGTGACAGCACATCCACCAGGGACTCCTGTGTGGTAGTAAATTCACCAGGGACCCCTGTTGTGGGTAGTAAATTCACCAGGGACCCCTGTTGTGGTAGTAAAATTCACCAGGACCCCTGTTGTGGTAGTAAATTCACCAGGGACCCTTGTTGTGGTAGTAAATTCACCAGGAACCCCTTGTTGTGGTAGTAATTCACCAGGGACCCCTTGTTGTGACAGCACATTCACTAGGGACTCCTGTTGTGACAGCACATTCACCAGGGACTCCTGTTGGCACAGCAAATTCACCAGGAACCCCTGTTGCCACAGCAAATTCACCAGGAACCCCTGTTGTGGTAGTAAATTCACCAGAGACCCCTGTTGTGGTAGAAAATTTACCATGGGACCATTTCCTGTTTCAGGTTATTTACTCCATTTAAACATAAATTGTATTTAATCTTGGGATGATACTATTATGTATGTAACAACCCCAACTGCTGACCTGGTTGTGACAAGGCTGCCGTCCCATTTTGTAGTTTCTACAAAACTCCTACTTAATAATTCGGTCAAAACTAAATATAATGTTGTTTTCTAGTTTTATTTTTTTTCGGTAAGATTGTCTCAGATGGATTACATCTTTACTAATCGGATGGTTCGATAATCGAACGAGTCCCTGCATACAAAATACCTTGGTATTTGGATCGACAATAATTTATCGTCTAAAAAACATACGACTGAGATTGTTAAAAGAAACTAAGATTTAAAGTGGGCTATTTTTTTTAAATGGAAACTGATCTCGTCTCTCTAGTCAACAGGAAGTAGATTGTCCAGTCAATCTGTCTACCTGTTATTGATGATGGGTGATTATATGTATCAATCTGTCTACCTGTTATTGATGATGGTGATTCTATTTATCAATCTGTCTACCTGTTATTGATGATGGTGATTATATTTATCAATCTGTCTACCTGTTATTGATTATAGTGATTATATTTATCAATCTGTCTACCTGTTATTGATGATGGTGATTCTATTTATCAAAGTGTCTACCTGTTATTGATGATTGATTATGACCTGTTATTGATTATAGTGATTATATTTATCAATCTGTCTACCTGTTATTGATGATGGTGATTCTATTAGTGTAGCTGCCTCTACTCTGAAACCCCTGGATACTGTACTTCATAGCACCTTGCGTTTTATCACAGGAGACAGTTGAATGACTCATCACTGCATCCTTTACCAAAAGGTTGGCTGGTCCTCTTTGAAGTCATGTAGATCACATCCCTGCTTTTCCTGTGTTGTTGTGTATAACAACATGTATTGTATTGTGTTTATGATGTGTAGTTTAATGTGGGGTTTTTGTTGTGTATTTTGGTGCTTTTACAGGGCTCCTCTGGAAAAGAGACCTTCGTCTCAGCACTGACTCCCTGTCTAAATAAAGACACCTTGGTCTCAGCACTGACTCCCTGTCTAAATAAAGACACCTTGGTCTCAGCATTGACTCCCTGTCTAAATAAAGACACATTGGTCTCAGCACTGACTCCCTGTCTAAATAAAGACACATTGGTCTCAGCACTGACTCCCTGTCAAAATAAAGACACATTGGTCTCAGCACTGACTCCCTGTCTAAATAAAGACACCTTGGTCTCAGCATTGACTCCCTGTCTAAATAAAGACACCTTGGTCTCAGCATTGACTCCTTCTCTAATGGTTAAATAGAATATAAAAATAATGGGGTTGTCTGGTCGTGTATAGACAATGTGCTCTGTTGCTTTAGATCTAGATCTCAGGTATTAGAGTCTTGCTGCAGCTTGGCAGTGTTGGGCCGTTCTGCCCATGTATCCCAGGTTGCTACAGTCTTTCTGCAGCTTGGCAGTGTTGGGCCGATCTGCCCATGTAGACCAGGTTGCTACAGTCTTTCTGCAGCTTGGCAGTGTTGGGCCGTTCTGCCCATGTAGACCAGGTTGCTACAGTCTTTCTGCAGCTTGGCAGTGTTGGGCCGTTCTGCCCTTTTATCCCAGGTTGCTACAGTCTTTCTGCAGCTTGGCAGTGTTGGGCCGTTCTGCCCTTGTAGACCAGTTTTCTACAGTAAGTAGGTCGCTTTGCGTAATTATTGCCCTGTCTATTTTTTTGTCAACTTAAAATCTTTTGAACTATGGCCTACAATCGTTATTGTCTTGAAATCCTGGACTGGAAATGTGTAAATATCATCATCGCCATCATCATCATCATCATCGTCGTTGTCCTCGTCGTCATCACCGTGGGCCTACAACACCGTAGGTAAATATCACGCTAGTCTGTCTGCTGTCCAACTGTCCAAACAGAGATGTTCAGGAATAAGGCCTGTTTGAGGGAACACAGTTGGACAGCAGCATTCTTTAATCCGTTCATTTACTGCAGTGGGCTAAATCAGGGTCACACAGTGGTTCTGGGTAGTCTGACACAGAGTGCTTCTGGGTAGTCTTAAACATATCTACTTTGAAACAAAAGTATACACCTCACACACATGGTTATGGACTTTAAAAAAACAAGACACCTCTACCATATCAGATACAGAGTTGAAATATATTTAATTTGGAGTTTTCATCCCAATATTACACTTTATATACATCACAGAAGAATGAAATATAACACAACAGTTTGACATACAAACACCAGATTTTGGCAGGTTTTTAAAAAAAATTATGTTTATTAATTTTGAAATTATAAGAAATATGAATACCATTCCACCCATGAGGCTGCCAGGTCATTTGACTGCAGGAAAGGGCTACGAATCATATTCCTCAACAGGCCTATTCCTCAACAGGCCTATTCCTCAACAGGCCTATTCCTCAACAGCCTATTCCTCAACAGGCCTATTCCTCAACAGGCCTATTCCTCAATCAAATAAAACCATTTTTTTTAACTGTATCCTGGAGAATTTGTGATTTGATTACCTTTTACAGAAAAACATTTATTGAGATTATCTTTCGGGGGAAAAATGAGTCTAACAATGAGTCAGACCCCTTATGAGTCTAATAATGAGTCAGACCCCTTATGAGTCTAACAATGAGTCAGACCCCTTATGAGTCTAACAATGAGTCAGACCCCTTATGAGTCTAATAATGAGTCAGACCCCTTATGAGTCTAACAATGAGTCAGACCCCTTATGAGTCTAACAATGAGTCAGACCCCTTATGAGTCTAATAATGAGTCAGACCCCTTATGAGTCTAACAATGAGTCAGACCCCTTATGAGTCTAACAATGAGTCAGACCCCTTATGAGTCTAACAATGAGTCAGACCCCTTATGAGTCTAACAATGAGTCAGAGCCCTTATGAGTCTAACAATGAGTCAGACCCCTTATGAGTCTAACAATGAGTCAGACCCCTTATGAGTCTAACAATGAGTCAGACCCCTTATGAGTCTAACAATGAGTCAGACCCCTTATGAGTCTAACAATGAGTCAGACCCCTTATGAGTCTAACAATGAGTCAGACCCCTTATGAGTCTAACAATGAGTCAGAGCCCTTATGAGTCTAACAATGAGTCAGACCCCTTATGAGTCTAACAATGAGTCAGACCCCTTATGAGTCTAACAATGAGTCAGACCCCTTATGAGTCTAACAATGAGTCAGACCCCTTATGAGTCTAACAATGAGTCAGACCCCTTATGAGTCTAACAATGAGTCAGACCCCTTATGAGTCTAACAATGAGTCAGACCCCTTATGAGTCTAACAATGAGTCAGACCCCTTATGAGTCTAACATGAGTCAGACCCCTTATGAGTCTACAATGAGTCAGACCCCTTATGAGTCTAACAATGAGTCAGACCCCTTATGAGTCTAATAATGAGTCAGACCCCTATGAGTCTAACAATGAGTCAGACCCCTTATGAGTCTAACAATGAGTCAGACCCCTTATGAGTCTAACAATGAGTCAGAGCCCTTATGAGTCTAACAATGAGTCAGACCCCTTATGAGTCTAACAATGAGTCAGACCCTTATGAGTCTAACAATGAGTCAGACCCCTTATGAGTCTAACAATGAGTCAGACCCCTTATGAGTCTAACAATGAGTCAGACCCTTATGAGTCTAACAATGAGTCAGACCCCTTATGAGTCTAACAATGAGTCAGAGCCCTTATGAGTCTAACAATGAGTCAGACCCTTATGAGTCTAATAATGAGTCAGACCCCTTATGAGTCTAACAATGAGTCAGACCCCTTATGAGTCTAACAATGAGTCGGACCCCTTATGAGTCTAACAATGAGTCAGACCCCTTATGAGTCTAACAATGAGTCAGACCCCTTATGAGTAACAATGAGTCAGAGCCCATATGAGTCTAACAATGAGTCAGAGCCTTTATGAGTCAGACCCCTTATGAGTCTAACAATGAGTCAGAGCCCTTATGCTAACAATGAGTCAGAGCCCTTATGAGTCAGACCCCTATGAGTCTAACAATGAGTCAGACCCCTTATGAGTCTAACAATGAGTCAGACCCTTATGAGTCTAACAATGAGTCAGAGCCCTTATGAGTCTAACAATGAGTCAGACCCCTTATGAGTCTAACAATGAGTCAGACCCCTTATGAGTCTAACAATGAGTCAGACCCCTTATGAGTCTAACAATGAGTCAGAGCCCTTATGAGAAGAACTTGAAAATCGTCTGAAAGGAGTCCTAATGCTACATTACTGGGGAGAGACTGTGTCCAAGTTCCAAAAGAGAAGAGCTTTTATTCCTCGTGCC
>NW_022265260.1:0-15938 GCF_002021735.2 Oncorhynchus kisutch
ATCACCAGCAGCAGGACACTGGGATAGGCTACATGATCCCTCTCACCAGCAGCAGGACACTGGGATAGGCTACATGATCCCTCTTTCACCAGCAGCAGGACACTGGGATAGGCTACATGATCCCTCTTTCACCAGCAGAAGGACAATGGGATAGGCTACATGATCCCTCTCACCAGCAGCAGGACACTGGGATAGGCTACATGATCCCTCTTTCACCAGCAGCAGGACATGGGATAGGCTACATGATCCCTCTTCACCAGCAGCAGGACACTGGGATAGGCTACATGATCCCTCTTTCACCAGCAGCAGGACACTGGGATAGGCTACATGATCCCTCTTTCACCAGCAGCAGGACACTGGGATAGGCTACATTCTTTGCTAAATTCATTTGGAAGAGGAAGCGCCCTCGTATAAATTCTCTACACTTCAGTGGAAAAATGTGCAGGTTGCCAAACCACCTCAAATGTGTAATTATTTTTGGGGACTTCCATCTAACACCTCTGTAGTCATGGTTACATCCTATACAGCTGTATCTTGGTGCCCCTGGAGAAAAAACGAGTTGCCCCTCACAGACATAATCCATTCCAATATCCCTCTCAAACACTGCAAACTCAAATTGGTCCTATCATCGCACAACTTTTCTCAGTCTGGCGCCTGGCTGGTAAACATACAAACCATTCTCAAATACCATCCTCACATTCCCTTATTTCACAACCGCACTCTCCACCTAGGTAGACCACTATTCATAAGTGGTCTAAAAGAGGGATTCTCTATCTCTGATATTACTGAAGGCTACTATCTCTGTGCATTCCAAGATCTCCAGAAGCAATGTAACTTAACAGGCACTTTCTTTTACTTACAGTTCTGCTTTGCGTGCATATTGATTCCCTTGGGCCTATCCAATCCTATCCACAAATGATTTATTCAGAGACGGGGAATGGTTTATTAATTACATTCTCTGCTGCTTCAAATGAGTCAGAAACCAATCCCTTCCCATGCCTCATGGAAGAAAGATCTGGTGTGTAATACTGTGACCAATTGGAGCAGAGTTTGGTCCAACATACAGTACCAGTCAACAGTTTGGACACACCTACTCATTCCAGGGTTTTATTTTATTATTACTATTTTACATTGTAGAATAATAGTGAAGACATTGCAATTAGGAAATAACACATAAGGAAACATGTAGTAACCAAAAACAAATCAAAATATATTTTATATTTAAGATTCTTCAAAGTAGCCACCCTTTGCCTTGATGACAGCTTTGGAACCTTGTGCCATTCTCTCAACCTGTTTCATGAGGTAGTCACTGGGAATGCATTTCAATTAACAGGTGTGCCATGTACATTTTTTCCATCTTAATGCATTTGAGCCAATCAGTTGTGTTGTGACAAGGTAGGGGTGGTATACAGAAGACTGTCCTATTTGGTAAAATACCAAGTCCATATTATGGCAAGAACAGCTCAAATAAGCAAAGAGAAATGACAGTCCATCATTATTTTAAGACATGAAGGTCAGTCAATCCGGAAAATGTCAAGAACTTTGGAAGTTTCTTTAAGTGCAGTCTCAAAAACCATCAAGCTCTATGATGAAACTGGTTCTCATGAGGACCGCCACAGGAAAGGAAGACCCAGAGTTACCTCTGCTGCAGAGGATAAGTTCATTAGAGATACGAGCCTCAGAAAATGCAGCCCAAATAAATGCTTCACAGAGTTCATGTAACAGACACATCTCAACATCAACTGTTCAGAGGAGACTGGGTGAATCAGGCCTTCAAGGTCGAATTGCTGCAAAGAAACCAATACTGAAGGACACCAATAAGAAGAAGAGACTTGCTTAGCCCAATAAACATGAGCAATCGACGTTAGACCAGTGGAAATCTGTCCTTTGGTCTGATGAGTCCAAAGTTGAGATTTTTGGTTCCAAACGCTGTGTCTTTGTGAGACACAGAGTAGGTGAACGGATGATCTCCACATGTGTGGTTCCCACCGTGAAGCATGGAGGAGGAGGTGTTATGGTGTGGGGGTGCCTTGCCGGTGACATTGTCAGTGATTTATTTAAAATTCAAGGCACACTTAACCAGCATGGCCACCACAGCATTCTGCAGTGATACGCCATGGCATCTGGTTGCGCTAGGTGGGACTATAATTTGTTTTTTTCAACAGGACAATGACCCAAACACACCTCCAGGCTGTGTAAGGGCTATTTGACCAAGAAGGAGAGTGATGGAGTGCTGCATGAGATGAACAGGCCTCCACAATCACCCGACTTCAACCCAATTGAGATGGTTTGGGATGAGTTGGACCGCAGAGGGAAGGAAAAGCAGCCAACAAGTGCTCAGCATGTGTGGGAACTCCTTCAAGACTGTTGGAAAAGCATTCCCGGTGAAGTTTGATGAGCGAATGCCAAGAGTGTGCAAAGCAGTCATCAAGGCAAAGGGTGGCTACTTTGAAGAATCTGAAATATAAAATATATTTTGATTTGTTGAACACTTTTTTTGTTACTACATGATTCCATGGTGTTATTCCATAGTGTTGATGTCTTCACTATTATTCTACAATCTAGAATATAGTAAAAAAGAAAGAAAGCCCTTGAATGAGAGGGTGTGTCCAAACTTTTGACTGGTACTGTATACATTTCATCAAGAAATCCCAAACACCATATGCCCATAGAACTTACTGCACATCACACAAACTATTGACCATGAAATTAGACAATCCCAAAACTATTGACCATGAAATTAAACAATCCTCAAACTATTGACATGAAATTAGACAATACCCAAACTATTGACATGAAATTAGACAATACCCAAACTATTGACCATGAAATTAGACAATCCCAAAACTATTGACCATGAAATTAAACAATCCTCAAACTATTGACATGAAATTAGACAATACCCAAACTATTGACCATGAACTTAGACAATCCCCAAACTATTGACCATGAAATTAGACAATCCTCAAACTATTGACCATGAAATTAGACAATCCCCAAACTATTGACCATGAAATTAGACAATTCCCAAACTATTGACCATGAAATTAGACAATCCTCAAACTATTGACCATGAAATTAGACAATCCCCAAACTATTGACCATGAAATTAGACAATCCTCAAACTATTGACCATGAAATTAGACAATCCCCAAACTATTGACCATGAAATGAGACAATCCTCAAACTAATGACCATGAAATTAGACAATCCCCAAACTATTGACCATGAAATTAGACAATCCCCAAACTGCTCACTCCGTCCTCAGGGGGCTTCTGACACATTGTTTCATGTGGTTTGGGTATTTCCAGAGGTTGTTTCTGGAGTTTCATCCCGTCTCTCTGACATAATGGGTTGAAATATACCATATTCACAATTCATTTTATGGTTAAATGATGACACTACTTTAGACCTATCCATCAAACAGCGACGCATGTGTCTGGCTGGATTAACAGCAGCCTAAAAGATGACGTTGGCAGCCTCCTCAGTCTTTAAGCAGACAGCCGTGGCTGCCATCATGCATGGACATAAGACACATGGAAATATCTGTAGCACGTATGCATGAGGAGAGTGAGAAAAAAAACATATTTGCACTTTCGTCAGCATATGATATGACTACTATTTTCAACCACTAATCTAACTTTGGGTTGGGGAAGTCCTGTGGGAGGGTGGTGGCCAGGGAAATGTTTGTCTTGTTTGGTCGTGTCACTTGTTTCTCTGTCTATGTGTGCCTGTTTTGTGTACATTACCAAAAACAAGACCTTTGATAACAAAAAAAGGAAGTAGAGGATAATGATGTATTTGATAATTTTGTATTGCAGTTTATTTGGATAGGTACAGATACTGTAGAAGTCAATTGACACATTGAATGAACAATCTTGCAATGTGTTGCACCATAGTGTGTACAGCTCACACTCATTTTCAACAGCTGCTGCTAGAACGAATGCTATGGTTGTAATCATCTTTAGTTCCAGCAATACAGTAGATGAAGGGGCCGTGTCAGCAATAGTGGTAGTGCTGGTAGAAGCCGATGAAGTCATAATGGGTGTCCCAAATGTTACCCTATTCCCCTTAGAGTGCACTACTTTGGACCAAGTTTCATAGGGCTCTGGTTAAAAGTCGTGCACTATATGGGTAATAAGGTGCCATTTGGGATGTAGTCATAGTGTTTACATCTTTGTGTTGTGATATTTCACCACACAGCACACTGTACTGTATGTAACCAAAGGTGATGCTCCCACACTGTACTGTATGTAACCTAAGGTGATGCTCCCACACTGTACTGTATGTAACCAAAGGTGATGCTCCCACACTGTACTGTATGTAGCCTAAGGTGATGCTCCCACACCGTACTGTATGTAACCTAAGGTGATGCTCCCACACCGTACTGTATGAAACCTAAGGTGATTCTCCCGTACTGTACTGTACGTAACATAAGGTGATACTCCCATACTGTATGTAACCTAAGGTGATGCTCCCACACCGTACTGTATGAAACCTAAGGTGATGCTCCCATACTATATTTAACCTAAGGTGATGCTCCCACACTGTACTCTATGTAACCTAAGGTGATGCTCCCATACTGTACTGTATGTAACCTAAGGTGATGCTCCCATACTATATTTAACCTAAGGTGATGCTCCCACACTGTACTCTATGTAATCTAAGGTGATGCTCCCACACTGTACTGTATGTAACGTAAGGTGATGCTCCCACACTGTACTGTATGTTACCTAAGGTGATGCTCCCATACTGTACTCTATGTAACCTAAGGTGATGCTCCCACACTGTACTGTATGTAACGTAAGGTGATGCTCCCACACTATACTGTATGTAACGTAAGGTGATGCTCCCACACTATACTGTATGTAACGTAAGGTGATGCTCC
Organism: Oncorhynchus kisutch; assembly: GCF_002021735.2. NCBI lineage: Eukaryota > Metazoa > Chordata > Actinopteri > Salmoniformes > Salmonidae > Oncorhynchus > Oncorhynchus kisutch. Next base: position 4,889 of record NW_022265260.1, read on the forward strand.
CACACTGTACTCTATGTAACCTACGGTGATGCTCCCACACTGTACTCTATGTAACGTAAGGTGATGCTCCCACACTGTTCTCTACGTAACCTTAGGTGATGCTCCCACACTGTACTCTATGTAACCTAAGGTGATGCTCCCACACTGTACTGTATTTAACCTAAGGTGATGCTCCCACACTGTACTCTATGTAACCTTAGGTGATGCTCCCACACTGTACTCTATGTAACCTAAGGTGATGCTCCCACACTGTACTGTATGTAACGTAAGGTGATGCTCCCACACTGTACTGTATGTTACCTAAGGTGATGTTCCCATACTGTACTCTATGTAACCTAAGGTGATGCTCCCACACTGTTCTCTACGTAACCTACGGTGATGCTCCCACACTGTACTCTATGTAACCTAAGGTGATGTTCCCACACTGTACTCTATGTAACCTAAGGTGATGCTCCCACACTGTACTCTATGTAACCTAAGGTGATGTTCCCACACTGTACTCTATGTAACCTAAGGTGATGTTCCCACACTGTACTCTATGTAACATAAGGTGATGCTCCCACACTGTACTCTATGTAACCTAAGGTGATGCTCCCACACTGTACTCTATGTAACCTAAGGTGATGCTCCCACACTGTACTCTATGTAACCTAAGGTGATGCTCCTGTATTTAATTTTCTTCAACAGATTACACATAAACACATTCCCCCGCCAACTTCCTTGATATTATCAGTTCACCGGAGCATATGACTTGAGCCAGACGGTGAGAATGTGGGAATCTTTCACTCAGGTCTTACAGGTACGGACATGAACATAGACCTGTTTGTGCAGGCACAGGAACGCATAATCATTCACCAAAAAACACATGAAACAAAACATGGCTTCATCATCCAGACAAGACGTGGCATATCGTATCGCTCAATCAACGGCATAAAGACCAACCTGACAGTTACATACCTGTCTTCTAGACACTGAGCTGAGATGACCTAGGTTTAAAGACTTACACACTCAGAGGCCCAGATTGAATCAGAACCAGCGTTAACCTGCGATAGCCGACACCCGCAGTGCTGGTGTTTTATCAGTGTCGGAGGTGGAACTGCATTAAGAGCTGTCAAATTGCTGAGCAGCTGCTCCTGTGGTTGTCATGAAGCCACACCCCTCCAACTCACGTTAGAAGTTCAGAAGGAGAAAGTGTAGGCTGTATAGCCTCACGCAATAATGACACTCAAATTGAAACTCACTAAACAAAATAATAATGATTTATATCAACCAATGGAGGTGTAGAGCCTGCGAGGGGTTATTATAATGTGACTCGCTGCATCCAATGGCAGTGTCCATAACAGCCTACCACACGGGGCTGCATGTGGATTTCACAGCTCTAATGAGGTTGCACCTCAGTCATCACTATGCAGATGTCCATAACAGCCTACCACACGGGGCTGCATGTGGATTTCACAGCTCAGTCATCACTATGCAGATGTCCATAACAGCCTACCACACGGGGCTGCATGTGGATTTCACAGCTCAGTCATCACTGTGCAGATGTCCATAACAGCATACCACACGGGGCTGCATGTGGATTTCACAGCTCTAATGAGGTTGCACCTCAGTCATCACTATGCAGATGTCCATAAGAGCCTACCACACGGGGCTGCATGTGGATTTCACAGCTCTAATGAGGTTGTACCTCAGTCATCACTATGCAGATGTCCATAACAGCCTACCACACGGGGCTGCATGTGGATTTCACAGCTCTAATGAGGTTGCACCTCAGTCATCACTATGCAGATGTCCATAACAGCCTACCACACGGGGCTGCATGTGGATTTCACAGCTCTAATGAGGTTGCACCTCAGTCATCACTATGCAGATGTTGACTAAATCTGATATTTTATGATATAAAGTATCTTGTAGATCATATCTGTGTGCTGTCTTTCGTGTTTTTGCTATTTGTGTCAAATCTGTCAACTACACGGAAGTACTTTTAGTTTTTAAAACACCTTTCATGTTGTAACAGGATCCAGTACATATAGAATATGATACCACACACATGCCTCAAATGCTCATCTATTTGAATGGAACAGATATGGGCCCAGAATAGTCGAAGCAGACTATGGCCCCTGGCCCAAGCCATGGATGCTGTCTGCCTAGTGTCTGGAGGACAACTTCCAGCCAAACAGGTCCATGTGTTTCCAAAGCCTGTAGTGTTGAACAGACTTCCTTTAGGTATCAACTCTAAAGCCAGAATCAAAGGTCAGGGTTTGGATTTGGGATACAATAAGAAATAATACATTAGCCAGGACTTGGGAACAAATGTTTGAGAACAAATGTACAATTAACAACCTGGTTGTAATGGGTGCATGTTGGTGGCAGGGAAGTCAGGCGCAGGAGAACAAACTAGTTAAAAACAGAGTTGTTTAATAAATTCTGATAAAACTCCAAAAACCAAAATGTACAAAATAACGAAAGTGGGTACAAAACCTGTCGCACACCAACATAATACATGCACGTCACATACAATCAAACAATCATCAAATCAAATCAAATCAAATCAAATCAAATCAAATCAAATCAATTTATATAGCCCTTCGTACATCAGCTGATATCTCAAAGTGCTGTACAGAAACCCAGCCTAAAACCCCAAACAGCAAGCAATGCAGGTGTAGAAGCACGGTGGCTAGGAAAAACTCCCTAGAAAAGGCCAATACCTAGGAAGAAACCTAGAGAGGAACCAGGCTATGTGGAGTGGCCAGTCCTCTTCTGGCTGTGCCGGGTGGAGATTATAACAGAACATGGCCAAGATGTTCAATGTTCATAAATGACCAGCATGGTCGAATAATAATAAGGCAGAACAGTTGAAACTAGAGCAGCAGCACAGTCAGGTGGAAGTTGAAACTGGAGCAGCAGCATGGCCAGGTAGACTGGGGACAGCAAGGAGTCATCATGTCAGGTGACTCCAACAAGGACATGAGGGGAAACAGAGGGTTAAATACACAACATGTAATTGATGGGATTGGAACCAGGTGTGAAGGAAGACAAGACAAAACCAAAGGAAAATGAAAAATGGATCAGTGATGGCTAGAAGGCTGGTGACGTCGACCGCCGAACACCACCCGAACAAGGAGAGGCAACGACTTCGGCTGAAGTCATGACACTGGTTGTGATACGTGAACGAGCTTGATAAACCCACAAGACAGATGGACATGTTTGACATCAGTTTACAAACCAGCAGCCATAGGATTGTACAGATGGACAGTGTTTACAGGTCAGCACGGCCCTGCAAGTCAGTTCAACCTCTAGGTAAAGTCCCATGGGATTCACTCCAAGAGACAGAATGTCCCAGTCCTAGTACAAAGAGGTCTGCCAGCCCATGGAGAAAATGCCAAGTCAAACTGGTCTGGGGCCAGTTGGGATGAAAATGATCTCAGTGATGGGAAGAGCTCCTACTGTGGAGTAAGATCTAACAGTCTGACGGGAGGTCTGCCATAATCCTATCCTATACACTGACCTTCTGACAGGGAGAGGGAGGGATGATGAAGAATCAAATATTATATACGTCACAAGACCGTGTTAGCCTGCTGAGCTAAAGCTTAGGTATTGGCTCGGAGAGCTAAAACAAATCCTCAGATCTAAAGCAAGGTTAATCACAACATGACTGTGGTTCACTGAATCACCTACGTATTGATGAGTAACCTGACTTGAGAGCTAAAGTCTTGCGTTAGCTCCCCGTGCCAATGCCTTGGCTGTAGCTCAGAGGGCTAACACTATCTTGTGGCATGCAGGACACCTGAAGTTGAACCCAGTTGGTTCAACGAGGTGGGAGTTTAACTTATTTGTTGTCTGGCCGGACCAGTTGGAGAAACATTGTTGACGTCAGTTGATTGTCATTGTTTATCCATGTGTCACATGTATCTCATGTAAACCACTTGATTAGTTTTCATTAATACATGAAAATATCTCAAAACAAATCGAGACACATTTGTGTTTGTAGAAAGAGCCACGCAAATGTTGGTATCATTCCCCCACTGAACTTTTCAACAACTAAATGGTTTGTCTATGTTGTATGTACAGGATGCAATGGCCCAAGCACTGCAGAGGACACTGTGTTCAATCCCACCTGACAGCGGGGAACTGCCACATACAGCCACACACACACACACACACACACACACACACACACACACACACACACACACACACACACACACACACACACACACACACACACACACACACACACACACACACACACACACTCACTCACTTCGGAGCTTCCAGAGGAGTGATTTGAGGGGAAACGTGGAACCTTGGCCCTGATTACCTGTTTGAGTTCATGGGCTTAAATAAAGACGTTTAATCACACCGTACATTCAGCGTTCAGAGTTTTCCTGGACCGTACAGGACTCTGCCAACACCCCAGGCAGTCACATCTCCAGATCAGAGAAATAATATTCCCTCAGCAGAGCTGCATGACTCACAAAAACAACTCTCACAAGTTAAACATCATACCGAATTAGTTCACATCTTTTATTCAAAGTTTTATACACTTTATATCTGGAAAGTCTGCATTTCAGAAAAATATACTAATTCACTGAACAGTGATATAACATTGTTATAAACTTATGATATACAAGCATGTCAACTAAAGAGTATAAATGTAAGAGTCTACAGAGGTGATCCCCTAACCTTGAAACAGTCATAGTTACCAGGCTGTAGACAAAGGGTGGTGGTCCCCTAACCTTGAAACAGTCATAGTTACCAGGCTGTAGATAAAGGGAGGTGATCCCCTAACCTTGAAACAGTCATAGTTACCAGGCTGTAGACAAAGGGTGGTGGTCCCCTAACCTTGAAACAGTCATAGTTACCAGGCTGTAGATAAAGGGAGGTGATCCCCTAACCTTGAAATAGTCATAGTTACCAGGCTGTAGATAAAGGGAGGTGATCCCCTAACCTTGGAACAGTCATAGTTACAAGGCTGTAGATAAAGGGAGGTGATCCCCTAACCTTGGAACAGTCATAGTTACCAGGCTGTAGATAAAGGGAGGTGGTCCCCTGACCTTGAAACAGGCATAGTTACCAGGCTGTAGATAAAGGGAGGTGATCCCCTAACCTTGAAACAGTCATAGTTACCAGGCTGTAGATAAAGGGAGGTGGTCCCCTGACCTTGAAACAGGCATAGTTACCCGGCTGTAGATAAAGGGAGGTGATCCCCTAACCTTGAAACAGTCATAGTTACCAGGCTGTAGATAAAGGGAGGTGGTCCCTTAACCTTGAAACAGTCATAGTTACCAGGCTGTAGATAAAGGGACGTGATCCCCTAACCTTGAAACAGTCATAGTTGCCAGGCTGTAGATAAAGGGAGGTGATCCCCTAACCTTGAAACAGTCATAGTTACCAGGCTGTAGATAACGGGAGGTGATCCCCTAACCTTGAAACAGTCATAGTTACCAGGCTGTAGATAAAGGGAGGTGATCCCCTAACCTTGGAACAGTCATAGTTACCAGGCTGTAGATAAAGGGAGGTGATCCCCTAACCTTGAAACAGTCATAGTTACCAGGCTGTAGATAAAGGGAGGTTGTCCCCTAACCTTGAAACAGTCATAGTTACCAGGCTGTAGATAACGGGAGGTGATCCCCTAACCTTGAAACAGTCATAGTTACCAGGCTGTAGATAAAGGGAGGTGGTCCCCTGACCTTGAAACAGGCATAGTTACCAGGCTGTAGATAACGGGAGGTGATCCCCTAACCTTGAAACAGTCATAGTTACCAGGCTGTAGATAACGGGAGGTGATCCCCTAACCTTGAAACAGTCATAGTTACCAGGCTGTAGATAAAGGGAGGTGATCCCCTAACCTTGAAACAGTCATAGTTACCAGGCTGTAGATAACGGGAGGTGATCCCCTAACCTTGAAACAGTCATAGTTACCAGGCTGTAGATAACGGGAGGTGATCCCCTAACCTTGAAACAGTCATAGTTACCAGGCTGTAGATAACGGGAGGTGATCCCCTAACCTTGAAACAGTCATAGTTACCAGGCTGTAGATAAAGGGAGGTGGTCCCCTGACCTTGAAACAGTCATAGTTACCAGGCTGTAGATAAAGGGAGGTGATCCCCTAACCTTGAAACAGTCATAGTTACCAGGCTGTAGATAACGGGAGGTGATCCCCTAACCTTGGAACAGTCATAGTTACCAGGCTGTAGATAAAGGGAGGTGATCCCCTAACCTTGAAACAGTCATAGTTACCAGGCTGTAGATAAAGGGAGGTGATCCCCTAACCTTGAAACAGTCATAGTTACCAGGCTGTAGATAAAGGGAGGTGATCCCCTAACCTTGAAACAGTCATAGTTACCAGGCTGTAGATAAAGGGAGGTGATCCCCTAACCTTGAAACAGTCATAGTTACCAGGCTGTAGATAAAGGGAGGTGATCCCCTAACCTTGAAACAGTCATAGTTACCAGGCTGTAGATAAAGGGAGGTGATCCCCTAACCTTGAAACAGTCATAGTTACCAGGCTGTAGATAAAGGGAAGTGGTCCCCTAACCTTGAAACAGTCATAGTTACCAGGTTATAGGTGGTCAGTGTGAATGACGCTGTGGAAACTGACACTACTTTGTCAAACACACTCACAGACAGATGGCATAAGAGACACACAACCAGTAGCTGAAGAAAGGTTGAATTCCAAGTCAGCTACTTGAGGATGCAGATCTATCTGTAACAAGGTTGTGTTTAGTCCAGTATCATCAGTGTTGTGTCGTTCTTAACATCAAATAAAATGTTATTGCTCACTTGCACCAAATACAACAGGTGTTGACCTTACCGTGAGATGCTTACTTCCAAGCTCTTAACCAACAATGCAGTTTTAAGAAAATACCTACAACAATATTTTTTTTAAGTAAGAGATAAGAATAACAAATAATTAAAGAGCAGCAGTAAATAACAATAGCGGGGCTGTATACAGGGGGCACCGGTGTCAAGATAATTGAGGTAATATGTACATGTAGGTATTAAAGTGACTATACATAGATAATAACAGAATATCAGTGTTGTGTCATTCTTAACATCAGTGTTGTGCAGTAGAGGTACGTGGATAAATTCACCAGGGAAGCCAAACCAGAAAAAAAGCCATGTTGTGATTATTGCGTTGTTTGTTCTATAACATGTTAGTTAATATGCCTTGTGTAAGGTTCTGTATGTATTTTCTTAGTCAACCTTGTGTTCTGTTTCTTTGTGTTCTGGAACGTAGCCCTGTTTCTTTGTGTTCTGGAACATAGCCCTGTTTCTTTGTGTTCTGGAACGTAGCCCTGTTTCTTTGTGTTCTTGAACGTAGCCCTGTTTCTTTGTGTTCTTGAACGTAGCCCTGTTTCTTTGTGTTCTTGAACGTAGCCCTGTTTCTTTGTGTTCTTGAACGTAGCCCTGTTTCTTTGTGTTCTTGAACATAGCCCTGTTTCTTTGTGTTCTGGAACGTAGCCCTGTTTCTTTGTGTTCTGGAACATAGTCCTGTCTTTATTTTTTGTTCATTGGTTTCACCTGTGTTAGTTACTCACCTGGTCTCATCAGCTCCTTATTTAGTTCAGTTCAGTCTGTTTGTGCCTTTGTGAGGTGTTGTTCATTTTGACTTTACCCTAGCTTTTCCTAGCTCGTTTGTGAGAACCAGTTATAGCCTTCAGTCCTAGTTTTGAGTCGCCTGCCTGTTTGCCTTCCTGTGTCTGCCTGTGACCACGATTCCTGCCTTCTGCGAAATAAACACTCTGCTTGTGAATCTACATATTTTTCTCCCTGAGTATTCATGACAACTTTTTCTCCCTGAGTATTCATTACACCTTTCTCTCCCTGAGTATTCATTACACCTTTTTGTCCCTGAGTATTCATTACACCTTTTTCTCCCTAAAGTATTCATGACACCCTTTTCTCCCTGAGTATTCATAACACCTTTTTCTCCCTGAGTATTCATAACACCTTTTTCTCCCTGAGTATTCATAACATCTTTTTCTCCCTGAGTATTCATTACACCTTTTTCTCCCTGAGTATTCATTACACCTTGCCATCATGATATATAGGCTTAAGGCTGAGACAATAAGAAGACATGGTGGCAGAATAAATTCACCCACACATTTTGTTTCATCACAAAACCTGGTGAAGTCCACAAAGCACATTGAATGTAACAAACAGTTACATGATCTACAGCATGGTCAAGTTAATGTTTCTGACATTTTCAGACTACTAAACAACTGTTGATTTAGAACCACAGAGAGTTACCGCAAGTCGCAAAGAAAACAGGAGCTGTCTCCACTATTCCAGCACCATTTACACTTCATCATTTCAACATCATCAAATCACCTCTGCTTAGTCTAGTACAGTGACGACTAAATGATACCAAAAACAATTTAGTCCAATCATTGTAAGCTAAAAATTATGTGGATGTCCATGGTTCTGATTTGTGTGTGTGTGTGTGCATGTGTGGTTGTGTGTGTGCGCATTCATGCAAATAGAAAAAAGATGTTGACTCACCCTACTTGCAGAGAAATGCCAATGCCATCCTCCTCTCATTCATGTTGACAAAACGGTCTATGACTCTGTCATACAGGACATTGCACACTTTAGTTTTGTTGTCCTAGGCTACCTGGCTAAAATGCTTGTTCGCTAACCTCTTCCTTTCATGGGCAACAATGAGCCAGCTAGTTAACATCAGCCTACAAGATCTAGCACAATGGGGGCACAATGTATTTTATCTTTATTTAACTAGGCAAGTCAGTTAAGAACAAATTCTTATTTTCAATGACGGCCTAGGAACAGTGGGTTAACTGCCTGTTCAGGGGCAGAACGACCTTGTCAGCTCGGGGGTTTGAACTTACAACCTTCCGGTTACTAGTCCAACGCTCTAACCACTAGGCTACGCTGCCGCCCCTGATTTTATGGTTGGATCAGAATCACCATTATAATCATTGTCCAGTATGGAGATTTAAGTAAAAGCACAAGTCTAATCCCTATCTCCGTCCATGGCTAATTTAGGCAAAGGGACAATTATAGCTAGCAAGCCACCGGAGGACAACGATAAAACGAGATGCAATAATGAAAGTTTTTTCTGGCAGTGACATTTTGCTTTTGATGTGATGTGATTGGTGTGAAGCCACATCCAAACTGGCTTCCCTTTACAGTTTTTTTGGGGTGCGCCATGACCATTCACAGTTGAGCTCACTCAGTTTAGTTCAACGCTGATTGGCTATTATTTTATCAGGGGAAGCCAAATGCTTGCTGGCTTCCCTTGCATTCAATGCTATGGGTGGCAACAATGTCATACTCTTTTTGATCAGACTTAGGGGCGCTATTTTGCTTGCTCAGATGCTTTCTCCAGTGAGATACATTCAGACTCTTTAAAATTAAAGGACAATTATAAAACAGAGAGACAAAATATAAATTATTTTATGTGTAATTTTTTCTTGGTTATTTTGGGGGGAAACCTGTCTTCCCTTGGCATCCGTGAATACACACCACTGGTTCAGTAGGGCAGAGATCAGGTAGTACCTCCTAACTGAACATGACCCAGGGCACCATCACACACGTCTCAAAACAGCATTCAGCATTCACTAAGGTATCTCTGCCAAGGACACTAGTCCCCCAACCTGTATTCACTAAGGTATCTCTGCCAAGATACTAGTCCTCAACCTGTATTCACTAAGGTATCTCTGCCAAGACACTAGTCCCCAACCTGTATTCACTAAGGTATCTCTGCCAAGACACTAGTCCCCAACCTGTATTCACTAAGGTATCTCTGCCAAGATACTAGTCCCCAACCTGTATTCACTAAGGTATCTCTGCAAGACACTAGTCCCCCAACCTGTATTCACTAAGGCATCTCTGCCATGAAAAGGGGCCAGTATGCCAGAAAGATAAGTCTGGTGGTCTCTTTTCATTGTTCTGACACGTCTCTTACTGTTAACTGAGTACGTAAACCTGTCCACCCACACCATATAAACCATGCTGAACACACCTGAGAAATAAAATGGCTTGGAAACCTCTTGTTGTGGATGGGTCAAAGTAAACCAGTCAGTCACCTCTGCTCACACTAATTGGCTATTAACACTGTTTTAGCAAACCTTTGTTTAAGTTGTACACTAATCTGCAAATGAACAGACCACAAGTGGAAAGATACACAAACCTGTGGTTGCTATGGAAAGTGAGCAAGTGTTCTTGCATGATGATGTCAACAGCCTGAATAACTTGTATCAGGCAAAGGCCTGTGCACACCATGATGTCAGAACATATTTAATTTTCATTTAATAAAGTGTACATTTAGCTAAATCAATCTTGTGTGAAGGAGCCTTATGTAACATTATTGTTGTAACAGTATTTCCAATATATACTGTACAGTGCATTCGGAAAGTATTCAGACGCCTTAACTTTTTCCATATTTTGTTACGTTACAGCCTTATACTAAATGTATTAAATAGTTGTTCCCCCTCATCAATCTACACACAATACCCCATAATGACAAAGCAAAAACATGTATTTAGACATTTTGCAAATGTATTGAAAATAAAATACAGAAAAATCACATTTACATAAGTATTCAAACCATTTATTCAGGACTTTGTTGAAGCACCTATGGCAGCGATTACAGCCTTGTGTCTTCTTGGGTATGATGCTGCAAGCTTGGCCCACCTGTATTTGGGCAGTTTCTCCCATTCTTATCTGCAGATCCACACAAGCTTTGTCAGGTTGGATGGGGAGCGTCGCTGCACAGCTATTTTCAGGTCCTCTAGAGATGTTTGTTTGGGTTCATGTCCGGGCTCTGGGTGGGCCACTCAACGACATTCAGAGATGTGTCCCGAAACCACTCCTGTGTTGTCTTGGCTGGGTTTAATTTATTTTATTTTATTTAACTGTGTACTTAGGGTCGTTCTACTGATGGAAGGTGAACCTTCACCCCAGTCTGATGTCCTGAGCGCTCTGGAGCACATCAAGGATCTCTCTGCACTTTTCCACATTCCGCTTTCCTTCTCCTGACTAGTCTCCCTGTCCCTGCCCACTGAAAACATCCCCACAGCATTGA
>NW_022265261.1:0-15910 GCF_002021735.2 Oncorhynchus kisutch
ACAGACTAGTTCCCAGGAAGCCTGGTCCCTGGTTTCTGGTCCCTGGTCTCTGGTCCCTGATCTCTGGTCTCTGATCCCTGATCTCTGTCCCTGGTCTCTGATCTCTGGTCCCTGATCTCTGGTCTGTCCCTGGTCTTGATCCCTGCTCTGGTCCCTGGTCTCTGGTCCCTGATCTCTGGTCTCTGCTCCCTGGTCTCTGATCCCTATTCCCTGTCCCTGGTCTCTGGTCTCTGGTCCCTGGTCCCTGATCCCTGGTCTCGGTCCCTGGTCTCTGGTCCACTGAAAAGAAGAACTCAGACTAACTACACCTTTCCTAGCCAGTGGGACATTATCTCAGCCATGGACATTATAGTGGTGTCGGTGCTGGTCTGCCCTGAACTGTAACCCTCAAACATGTAAAACAGAAGTCATGGTGCTGCCCCATAGCGACTGTACCACCTACACACACCCACACCCACACCCACACTCATCATCCCATCAACAGGTTTGGTCACAGGCTGTGCTGAGCAGTGCACTGTGGGGTGTAAAGTGTAGAACAGAAACACTGTGCCACTTTTCCTCTATAGACTGAAACCATTATATAGTTGACTTGTCTTTCACATTACTCTCTTTGTGTTGCTGTGAAAGTGAGAGCTTTTGATGAGATAGATAAGGATCAGGTGTAGACCCTAGCAGACGAAGTAATATGCCAGGAGGGGGTGGTGGGGGCTGTCAGATGGTTATGTGGGTTACAGTATACGTGTGTGTACCTGTGTGTGTCCAGGTGCACTCTGATTTCTGGGGGTATATTTGGCCTTCCTATCACACTCTATCTCAGCAACTTCCCCTGTAATAGTGCTCTCGTCCCATTCAATGACTTTAGATACGGCAGATAGAATGTTTCAGCATTACAAACAGGACTGTGTTTTCCCTGGGCTGGCTCTGATAGGCTATCTGACTGGTTGCTATGCGGTTGCTATCTGACTTCCTGCTGATGTGATAGGATGTGTGACTGTGATACTGGACCATTTCCACACACCTGGACCGACAACTTGGCTGACCTCCCATCTGGCGGACTGTGTGTTAATAAGTTGTGTTTGTGTTCTTGCTCGTGTGCCAGTGTGTTTACGGTAATGTACTGTATGGCATTAGCTGCAGCCCCATATGTTTGCGCACCCCCACCACAGGGGTACAGTTGCAGGTCTGTGTGTGTGTGTGTGGGGGGGGGGGGGGGGGGGGTGTACATGCATCAGCTGGAGTTACATGTGTCTGTCTGCAATTACACACACACACATCCCATGGGTACAGTTAGGACAGAGACCATGGGTACAGTTAGGACAGAGACCGTGGGTACAGTTAGGACAGAGACCTTGGGTACAGTTAGGACAGAGACCGTGGGTACAGTTAGGGTAGAGACCGTGGGTACAGTTAGGACAGAGACCGTGGGTACAGTTAGGGTAGAGACCGTGGGTACATTTAGGACCAAGACCGTGGGTACAGTTAGGACAGAGACCGTGGGTACAGTTAGGACAGAGACTGTGGGTACAGTTAGGGTAGAGACCATGGGTACAGTTAGGACAGAGACCATGGGTACAGTTAGGGTAGAGACCATGGGTACAGTTAGGGTAGAGACCATGGGTACAGTTAGGACAGAGACCATGGGTACAGTTAGGACAGAGACCGTGGGTACAGTTAGGACAGAGACCATAGGTACAGTTAGGGTAGAGACCATGGGTACAGTTAGGACAGAGACCGTGGGTACAGTTAGGACAGAGACCATGGGTACAGTTAGGACAGAGACCGTGGGTACAGTTAGGACAGAGACCATGGGTACAGTTAGGACAGAGACCATGGGTACAGTTAGGACAGAGACCATGGGTACAGTTAGGGTAGAGACCATGGTACAGTTAGGACAGAGACCATGGGTACAGTTAGGACAGAGACCATGGGTACAGTTAGGGTAGAGACCATAGGTACAGTTAGGACAGAGACCGTGAGTACAGTTAGGATAGAGACCGTGGGCACAGTTAGGACAGAGACCATGGGTACAGTTAGGACAGAGACCATGGGTACAGTTAGGGTAGAGACCATGGGTACAGTTAGGACAGAGACCATGGGTACAGTTAGGGTAGAGACCATGGGTACAGTTAGACAGAGACCGAGACCGTGGGTACAGTTAGGACAGAGACCATGGGTACAGTTAGGACAAGAGCCGTGGGTACAGTTAGGACAGAGACCATAGGTACAGTTAGGGTAGAGACCATGGGTACAGTTAGGACAGAGACCATGGGTAACAGTTAGGACAGAGACCGTGGGTACAGTTAGGACAGAGACCGTGGGTACAGTTAGGACAGAGACCGTGGGTACTAAAGGACAGAGACCGTGGGTACAGTTAGGACAGAGACCGTGAGTACAGTTAGGACAGAGACCGTGGGTACAGTTAGGACAGAGACCGTGGGTACAGTTAGGACAGAGACCGTGGGTACAGTTAGGACAGAGACCGTGGTACAGTTAGGACAGAGACCATGGGTACAGTTAGGACAGAGACCATGGGTACAGTTAGGACAGAGACGTGAGTACAGTTAGGACAGAGACCGTGGGTACAGTTAGGACAGAGACCATGGGTACAGTTAGGACAGAGACCGTGGGTACAGTTAGGACAGAGACCATGGGTACAGTTAGGACAGAGACCATGGGTACAGTTAGGACAGAGACTGTGAGTACAGTTAGGACAGAGACCGTGGGTACAGTTAGGACAGAGACCATGGGTACAGTTAGGACAGAGACCATGGGTACAGTTAGGACAGAGACCGTGGGTACAGTTAGGACAGAGACCATGGGTACAGTTAGGGCAGAGACCATGGGTACAGTTAGGACAGAGACCATGGTACAGTTAGGACAGAGACCATGGGTACAGTTAGGACAGAGACCGTGGTACTAAAGGACAGAGACCGTGGGTACAGTTAGGACAGAGAACCGTGGGTACTAAAGGACAGAGACCGTGGGTACAGTTAGGACAGAGACCATGGGTACAGTTAGGACAGAGACCGTGAGTACAGTTAGGACAGAGACCGTGAGTACAGTTAGGACAGAGACCGTGGGTACAGTTAGGACAGAGACCGTGGGTACTAAAGGACAGAGACCGTGGGTACAGTTAGGACAGACCATGGCTGCTCTGCAGGTGTGTTAGATAGAAATATGAGTGGTCATGACTGTGGTGTCAAAGTTAAACTATCACCCTACAGCCCAACTAAGGCTGAGAACACATTCTGTTGATGTTCATGTCTGTGTGTTTGCACGCCAAGATGGCGTAGCAGTAAGTCGTCCTGTCGTGTCGTGTCCCTGTATTTTTGTTTATATTTTGTTTATTTTTTTCGTTTTTTACATATTTTTCGTTTTTTACATAGCTATCCCTTTAAAAACATTTTGCTAAACCTAAGCTTCCAAATACGCTGGATCTTCACAACTAGCTATCTAGCTAAACTGCAACCCTGGATGATTACCCCTGGCTAGCGTTTCCACCCACTTAGCTTGAAGCTAGCCCGGCCTGCGCTACCACCGTAGCATACTCCTGAGCTACAATACCCGGGCCCACGACCGGTCTATCGATGTCACCGCATGAAGAGGAATAAACAGACTCACCCCATCGCGACGTCCCCCAAAGGCTAACTCTCTAGCCCTCGCTATCTCCCTGCTTGCTAATTCGGCCTGCTAACTGCTAGCTTGTCCAGCCCGGTCCGCTAACTGCTACCTTGTCTAGCCCGGGCCTACAAACTGTTAGCTTGTTAGCACAGGCCTGCTAACCGCCTGAATCGCCGCGTCCCAAACGCCCACCGGACCCATATTTACTTTCTATCTCTTTTGACTTTTAATTTGTTTATACCTTCCGGAACCCTGCCTCACCCATGTGATACGAATCGCTATTATTTTTTTATTTTTTTTAGAACACAACTCAAACCTCCAGAAGCTAACCAGCTAACTAGCTACAAGCTATTTAGTCATTGTTCGTTTTTTTTAACCTGTGGAGAAAACACGCGCCAGTCCAGCTTCGCCTTCCCCATCCACCGCGGCCCCTCGGACACTGATCCTCTTGGCTACAAGTAGGCTGATTGCCGGCCTGGAGCTGTCCCATAATACAACGGATACTTCCCTTCTGCTTGTTTGTTTTATCTGTTGGCCCCGTTGCCGAGTCGTAACGCCATTTTTACCTGCTGTGTTGTGCTAGCTGATTAGACTGGTTGTCTCACCTACTGTTTAGCTAGCTTTCCCAATTCAACACCTGTGGTTACTGTATGCCTCGTGTATGTCTCTCTCAAAATGTCAATATGCCTTGTATACTGTTGTTCGGTTAGTTATCATTGTTTTAGTTCACAATGGAGCCCTGAGTTCCACTCTTCATACCCCTGAATAACTCCTTTGTCCCACCTCCCACACATGCGGTGACCTCACCCATTACTACCAGCATGTCCAGATACAACCTCGCTCATCATCACCCAGGGCCTGGGCTTACCTCCCGCTGTACCCGCACCCCACCATACCCCTGTCTGCGCATTATGCCCTGAGATATTCTACCATGCCCAGAAACCTGCTCCTCTATTCTCTGTCCCCAACGCTCTAGGCGACCAGTTTTGATAGCCTTTAGCCGCACCCTCATACTACTCCTTCTCTGTTCCGCGGGTGATGTGGAGGTAAACCCAGGCCTGCATGTCCCCAGGCACCCTCATTTGTTGACTTCTGTGTTCGAAAAAGCCTTGGTTCATGCATGTCAACATCAGAAGCCTCCTCCCTAAGTTTGTCTTACTCACTGCTTTAGCACACTCTGCTAACCCTGATGTCCTTGCTGTGTCTGAATCCTGGCTCAGGAAGGCCACCAAAATTCAGAGATTTCCATACCCAACTATAACATCTTCCGTCAAGATAGAACTGCCAAAGGGGGAGGAGTTGCAGTTTACTGCAGAGATAGCCTGCAAAGTAATGTCATACTTTCCAGGTCCATACCCAAAACAGTTCGAACTACTAATTTTGAAAATTACTCTCTCCAGAAATAAGTCTCTCACGGTTGCCGCCTGCTACCGACCCCCCTCAGCTCCCAGCTGTGCCCTGGACACCATTTGTGAATTGATCGCCCCCCATCTAGCTTCAGAGTTTGTTCTGTTAGGTGACCTAAACTGGGATATGCTTAACACCCCGCCAGTCCTACAATCTAAGCTAGATGCCCTCAATCTCACACAAATCATCAAGGAACCCCACCAGGTACAACCCTAACTCTGTAACAAGGGCACCCTCATAGACGTCATCCTGACCAACTGGCCCTCCAAATACACCTCCGCTGTCTTCAACCAGGATCTCAGCGATCACTGCCTCATTGCCTGTATCCGCTACGGAGCCGCAGTCAAACGACCACCCCTCATCACTGTCAAACGCTCCCTAAAACACTTCTGTGAGCAGGCCTTTCTAATCGACCTGGCCCGGGTATCCTGGAAGGACATTGACCTCATCCCGTCAGTTGAGGATGCCTGGTCATTCTTTAAAAGTAACTTCCTCACCATTTTAGATAAGCATGCTCCGTTCAAAAAATGCAGAACTAAGAACAGATACAGCCCTTGGTTCACCCCAGACCTGACTGCCCTCGACCAGCACAAAAACATCCTGTGGCGGACTGCAATAGCATCGAATAGTCCCCGTGATATGCAACTGTTCAGGGAAGTCCGGAACCAATACACGCAGTCAGTCAGGAAAGCTAAGGCCAGCTTCTTCAGGCAGAAGTTTGCATCCTGTAGCTCCAACTCCAAAAAGTTCTGGGACACTGTGAAGTCCATGGAGAACAAGAGCACCTCCTCCCAGCTGCCCACTGCACTGAGGCTAGGTAACACGGTCACCACTGATAAATCCATGATTATCGAAAACTTCAATAAGCATTTCTCAACGGCTGGCCATGCCTTCCGCCTGGCTACTTCAACCTCGGCCAACAGCTCCGCCCCCCCCGCAGCTCCTCGCCCAAGCCTCTCCAGGTTCTCCTTTACCCAAATCCAGATAGCAGATGTTCTGAAAGAGCTGCAAAACCTGGACCCGTACAAATCAGCTGGGCTTGACAATCTGGACCCTCTATTTCTGAAACTATCTGCCACCATTGTCGCAACCCCTATTACCAGCCTGTTCAACCTCTCTTTCATCTCGTCTGAGATCCCCAAGGATTGGAAAGCTGCCGCAGTCATCCCCCTCTTCAAAGGGGGAGACACCCTGGACCCAAACTGTTACAGACCTATATCCATCCTGCCCTGCCTATCTAAGGTCTTCGAAAGCCAAGTCAACA
Organism: Oncorhynchus kisutch; assembly: GCF_002021735.2. Taxonomy (NCBI): domain Eukaryota; kingdom Metazoa; phylum Chordata; class Actinopteri; order Salmoniformes; family Salmonidae; genus Oncorhynchus; species Oncorhynchus kisutch. The sequence goes on from NW_022265261.1 coordinate 6,293, forward strand.
AACAGGTCACTGACCATCTCGAATCCCACCGTACCTTCTCCGCTGTGCAATCTGGTTTCCGAGCCGGTCATGGGTGCACCTCAGCCACACTCAAGGTACTAAACGACATCATAACCGCCATCGATAAAAGACAGTACTGTGCAGCCGTCTTCATCGACCTTGCCAAGGCTTTCGACTCTGTCAATCACCATATTCTTATCGGCAGACTCAGTAGCCTCGGTTTTTCGGATGACTGCCTTGCCTGGTTCACCAATTACTTTGCAGACAGAGTTCAGTGTGTCAAATCGGAGGGCATGCTGTCCGGTCCTCTGGCAGTCTCTATGGGGGTGCCACAGGGTTCAATTCTCGGGCCGACTCTTTTCTCTGTGTATATCAATGATGTTGCTCTTGCTGCGGGCGATTCCCTGATCCACCTCTACGCAGACGACACCATTCTATATACTTTCGGCCCGTCTTTGGACACTGTGCTATCTAACCTCCAAACAAGCTTCAATGCCATACAACACTCCTTCCGTGGCCTCCAACTGCTCTTAAACGCTAGTAAAACCAAATGCATGCTTTTCAACCGGTCGCTGCCTGCACCTGCATGCCCGACTAGCATCACCACCCTGGATGGTTCCGACCTAGAATATGTGGACGTCTATAAGTACCTAGGTGTCTGGCTAGACTGCAAACTCTCCTTCCAGACTCATATCAAACATCTCCAATCGAAAATCAAATCAAGAGTCGGCTTTCTATTCCGCAACAAAGCCTCCTTCACTCAAGCCGCCAAGCTTACCCTAGTAAAACTGACTATCCTACCGATCCTCGACTTCGGCGATGTCATCTACAAAATGGCTTCCAACACTCTACTCAGCAAACTGGATGCAGTCTATCACAGTGCCATCCGTTTTCTCACTAAAGCACCTTATACTACCCACCACTGCGACTTGTATGCTCTAGTCGGCTGGCCCTCGCTACATATTCGTCGCCAGACCCACTGGCTCCAGGTCATCTACAAGTCTATGCTAGGTAAAGCTCCGCCTTATCTCAGCTCACTGGTCACGATGGCAACACCCATCCGTAGCACGCGCTCCAGCAGGTGTATCTCACTGATCATCCCTAAAGCCAACACCTCATTTGGCCGCCTTTCGTTCCAGTACTCTGCTGCCTGTGACTGGAACGAATTGCAAAAATCGCTGAAGTTGGAGACTTTTATCTCCCTCACCAACTTCAAACATCAGCTATCTGAGCAGCTAACCGATCGCTGCAGCTGTACATAGTCTATTGGTAAATAGCCCACCCTTTTCACCTACCTCATCCCTTTACTGTTTTTATTTATTTACTTTTCTGCTCTTCTGCACACCAATATCTCTACCTGTACATGACCATCTGATCTTTTATCACTCCAGTGTTAATCTGCAAAAATTGTAATTATTTGCCTACCTCCTCATGCCTTTTGCACACATTGTATATAGACCCCCCTTCGTTTTCTACTGTGTTATTGACTTGTTAATTGTTTACTCCATGTGTAACTCTTTGTTGTATGCTCACACTGCTATGCTTTATCTTGGCCAGGTCGCAGTTGCAAATGAGAACTTGTTCTCAACTAGCCTACCTGGTTAAATAAAGGTGAAATAAAAAAATAAAATAAAATAAAAAATAAATATCACACACTGTCAGAAATGGTCAAGGCACGCAAACAGAGATGACTGGAGAGAAATGGGATCAGAGAGTGGGGTGGGGTGTGTGTACTGGCTTGGTGTGTGTGTGTGTGTACTGGTGTGTTTGTGTGCACTGGTGTGTGTGTACTGTTGTGTTACTGGTGTGTGTGTGTGTGTGTGGTGTGTGTGTTGTGTGTACTGGTGTGTGTGTGTGTACTGTTGTGTGTGTGTACTGGTGTGTGTACTGGTGTGTGTGTGTGTGTGTGTACTGGTGTGTGTGGTGTGTGTGTGTGTGTGTGTGTACTGGTGTGTCTGGGTAATTGGTCAGAGGCAGCACTCAGCACCCCTCTGTCCCCTGTCCCTGGGGACCCACTAGGTTGTCAATAGCATCTCTCTCTCTCTCTCCTCTCGCTCTCTCTCTCCTCTCTCTCTCTCATTCGCTATTACTCGCTCTAACTCCCCCCCATTCTCTCTTCTCTCTCCTCTCCTCTCTCTCCTCTCTGCCTGCATCTCTCCCACAAACGACAGAAGCTTAATGGTAATATCCATACCATACCACAAAGTATTCTCCGGAGTACAGCGGGACATTAGGCCAGTACTTAACTGAATACATTATTTTAATTCAATCGCCTAAAGCTTTTTGTTGCAAAATACTTCAGAACAGACAGAGCAAACATACAAAATACATACAGTACCTGTCAACAGTTTGGACACCTACTCATTCAAGGGTTTTTCTTTATCTTACTATTCCCTACATGTAGAATAATAGTGAAGACATCAAAAGGATGAAATAACACATATGGAATCATGTAGTAACCAACAAAGTAATATTTATATTCTTCAAAGTAGCCACCCTTTGCCTTGATGACAGCTTTCCCACATGCTTGGCATTCTCTCAACCAGCTTCAAGAGGAATGCTTTTCCAACAGTCTTGAAGGAGTTCCTACTTATGCTGACACTTGTTGGCTGCTTTTTCCTTCACTCTGCGGTCCAACTCATCCCAAACCCATCTCAATTGGGTTGAGGTTGGGGGATTGTGGAGGCCAGGTCATCTGATGCAGCACTCCATCACTCTCCTTCTTGGTCAAAAAGCCCTTACACAGCCTGGAGGTGTGTTTGGGTCATTATCCTGCTGAAAAACAAATGATAGTCCCACTAAGCACAAACCAGATGGGATGGCGTATCACTGCAGAATGCTGTGGTAGGTAGCCATGCTGCTTAAGTGTGCCTTGAATTCTAAATAAATCACTGACAGTGTCACCAGCAAAGCACCATCACACCTCCTCCTCCGTGCTTCACGTGGAAACCACACATGTGGAGATCATCCGTACACCTACTCTGCGTCTCATAAAGACACGGCGGTTGAGCCCAAGCAAGTCTCTTCTTATTGGTGTCCTTTAGTAGTGGTTTCTTTGCAGAAATTCGACCATTAATGCCTGATTCACACAGTCTCCTCTGAAACGGTTGATGTTGAGTTGTGTCTGTTACTTGAACTCTGTAAAGCATATTATTTGGGCTGCAATTTCTGAGGCTGGTAACTCTAATGAACTTATCCTCTGCAGCAGAGGTAACTCTGGGTCTTCCTTTCCTGTGGCGGTCCTCATGAGAGACAGTTCATCATCTTGATGGTTTTGTTTCAACGACTTTTTGGTTACTACATGATTCCATATGTGTTATTTCATAGTTTTGATGTCTTCACTATTATTCTACATTTTAGAAAATAGTCAAAATAAAAGAAAGACCCTTGAATGAGTAGGTGGGTCCAAACTTTTGGGCTGGTACTGTAGAAACAGACAGTTAATAATGCTGTTATATTGATAGGAATTGATGTGTTTTCTGCTATACAGCAATAGGTCCTCGCCAGGTTTGTAAACTAGTGGTGGTCAGTCAGTGGTCAGGTCCTCCCGCTCATTTAATCCACCAATTAACCAGCGGAGTAATGAGTTGAATGAAGTGATGGACCTTCTAATCTCTCACCCTCTGACCTCGTATAAACCCCCTGACCTTAGCCATGTTGGCCCCTGCTGACGGACAGTGAACATCGTTACGTGAGAGTAGCAGGGAGAAGTTGATGTCTCGGGTGTGTGTGTGTGTGTGTGTGTGTGTGTGACTGTGTGTGTGTGTGTGTGTGTGTGTGTGTGTGTTGTGTGTGTGTGTGTGTGTGTTGTGTGTGTGTGTGTGGTGTGGTGTGTGTGTGTGTGTGAGAGTTAGAGTCTGTGGTAGTGGTGGTAAAGCCAGAGAGACAGAGACCAAGAGGGGAAGAGACAGAACAGAGAATAGAGAGAGAAACTGAGGTCCTAAGTGTATCTAAGGCCACCGTATGTAGACTAAAGGAACCGATCTGCTTGAGGAAGCGCAGGGTGATGATGGTATCAGATTAGCTTTCTGATATCCCATCAGTCAAATCAGCCCAACATCAATGGCTGTGTAACTCTATCTCTCTGTATCTCTGATCTGGGAATCTGGAGCACAGCAGAGCAAATAGAGGACGTCCTGCTTCCTGTTGTTGGGTTGTCAAGAGGCATTCATGGTGGGACCACAAGGACCAAGTAACCTGATCAGGAAAAGTTCTGGTCCTAATGAGGAAAACCTCTGGCCTCCTAGGGTTGACAAGATGCTGGTACCTTCTTTCAGAAATCCATTTTGAAGGATTTCCAGTTGGAGGATTTCCCTTCTTTGCTTATCCACTCCTGATTCTGGGAAACTCCAAATGGGATTTCTGGAAAACCTAGGAACTTTGGTAAAGTTAGGCTTACTGGTATCTGGCATCCCTACTCTGAGGCATGGTGACTAACAGAGAGGAAGGAGAGAGAACTGTGGTCTGAGGCTGTGTGTTGTTACAGTGAATGTGTATTAGTGATACAAATTACATTATGAGATTATTTTGACGATCATATCTATTGTTTTGGACAATATCGCAATTTAATTGTTGTACTTGTTGGCTGTACCTGCACCAAAACTCCAGTATTTTTCCTTCATAGCTTGTTCTCCATCTTCTTTTAAGTAGGGAGGCCATTTGTGTTCTGCACAACTTGTTCCTCTGCAGCAGACGTATGGTGAGCAATATGTTTGGAACATCGAATCCGAATTAAATCACAGTGGTCAAATTGCAATACGTATATAATCATGGGAATACGCAATACATATCGTATCGGCACCTATGCATCTTGATAATATCGTATCGGGAGGTTCCTGCAATTCCCAGCCAAAGTGTTACAGAATGGTTTGAGACCATCTAGGAGGGGTGTTGTTTTACCCATGTAGGATTATTAAGCAGATACCATGAATCCATCTCATTTCTGTTGATTGCACAGGGCAACACCCTTGACAACATGCCAGCTGACTTTTTACTGTGTCCTCTGGTGTGGAATTTATGTATTTCACAGGGCTGGTTAATGGTGGTCTGGCATGTGATGTTACCCTGCATGTGGCTCATCTGTTAGGGTTATGTTGTGTTGTGTGTCAGGACTCTGTGTCTGCATTTTCCTGTGTGTGTGTGTGTGTGTGTGTAGTGTGTGGGTGTGTGTGTGTGTGTGTGTGTGTGTGGGTGTTTGTGTGTGTGTAATAGCGATGGGTTATCTTCTGGGAGTTCTCTTGTCAGCGGTGTTAGACAGAGGAGCCCCCCCCTTCAGCGAGTGTTAGACAGAGGAGGCTCAGCAGTGTTAGACAGAGAAGGCTCAGCAGTGTTAGACAGAGGAAGGCTCAGCAGTGTTAGACAGAGGAAGGCTCAGCAGTGTTAGACAGAGGTAGGCTCAGCAGTGCTAGACAGAGGAAGGCTCAGCAGTGCTAGACAGAGGAAGGCTCAGCAGTGCTAGACAGAGGAAGGCTCAGCAGTGTTAGACAGAGGTAGGCTCAGCAGTGTTAGACAGAGGAAGGCTCAGCAGTGGTAGACAGAGGAAGGCTCAGCAGTTTAGACAGAGGAAGGCTCAGCAGTGTTAGACAGAGGAAGGCTCAGCAGTGTTAGACAGAGGAAGGCTCAGCAGTGGTAGACAGAGGAAGGCTCAGCAGTGCTAGACAGAGGAAGGCTCAGCAGTGTTAGACAGAGGTAGGCTCAGCAGTGTTAGACAGAGGAAGGCTCAGCAGTGCTAGACAGAGGAAGGCTCAGCAGTGTTAGACAGAGGTAGGCTCAGCAGTGTTAGACAGAGGAAGGCTCAGCAGTGCTAGACAGAGGAAGGCTTAGCAGTGTTAGACAGAGGAAGGCTCAGCAGTGCTAGACAGAGGAAGGCTCAGCAGTGCTAGACAGAGGAAGGCTCAGGAAGCAGGAAGCAGTGGTAGTGAAAGGTGTTCTATGTGGACAGAGTCTCTGTCTGTCCTCTCTGATATGACTGACTCTTTATACTGTGTATTTGTGCTGTGGAAGTGTCTTCCTCCTTCCTGCAGCATCTCTGTGTATTTGTTGTTTAGTGTTTTTGTTCCCTGTTCCCTGATCTGTGTGTGTTTAATTCTGTGTGTTCAGGTGGTATCATTTCCAGTCAGTGAGAGTTGTGGTGGTCTTTCCCCTCACATCTGCAATGTGTGTATGTCATGATGGTGGTGACACACTCATAGACCCCCTTCCCCCTCTACACACACTTTCTCTCTCTCTCTCTCTCTCTCTCTCTCTCTCTCTCCTCCTCTCTCTCTCTCTCTCTATTTCTCTCCCGCTTACTCTCTCCCTCTCTCTATCATTTTCTCTCTCTCTCTTCTCTCTCTCTCTCTCTCTCTCTCTCTCTCTCTCTCTCTCTCTCGCTCTCTCTCTCTCTCTCTCTCTCTCTCTCTCGCTCTTCTCTCTCTCTCGCTCTCTCGCTCTCTCTCTCGCTCTCTCTCGCTCTTCCTCTCTCTCTCTCTCTCTCTCTCTCTCTCTCTCCTCTCTCTCTCTCGCTCTCTCTCTCTCTCTCTCTCTCTCTCTCTCTCGCTCTCTCTCTCGCTCTCGCTCTCTCGCTCTCGCTCTCTCAATTCAATTCAATTTAAGGACGTTATTGGCATGGGAAACATATGTTAACATTGCCAAAGCAAGTGAAGTAGATAATAAACAAAAGTGAAATTAACAATAAAAATGAACAGTCACTTTACTCTCACAGTAGTTCCAAAGAATAAAGACATTTCAAATGTCACATGTATTTACAATGGTGTTTATTCTTCACTGGTTGCCCTTTTCGTGTGGCAACAGGTCACAAATCTTGCTGCTGTGATGGCACACTGTGGTATTTCACCCAGTAGATATGGCAGTTTATCAAATTGGGTTTGTTTCAAATCCTTGTGGGTCTGTGTAATCTGAGGGAAATATGTGTCTCTAATATGGTCATACATTTGGCAGAGGTTAGGAAGTGCAGCTCAGTTTCCACCTCACTTTGTGGCAGTGTGCCCTGCCCCTGTCTTCTCTTGAGAGCCAGGTCTGCCTTCAGCGGCCTTTCTCAATAGCAAGGCTATGCTCACTGAGTCTGTACATAGTCAAAGCTTTCCTTAAGTTTGGGTCAGTCACAGTGGTCAGGTATTCTGCCGCTGTGTACTCTCTGTGTAGGGCCAAATAGCATTCTAGTTTGCTCTGTTTTTTTGTTAATTCTTTCCAATGTGTCAAGTAATTATCTTTTTGTTTTCTCATGATTTGGTTGCGTCTAATTGTGTTGCTGTCCTGGGGCTCTGTAGGGTGTGTTTGTGTTTGTGAACAGAGCCCCAGGACCAGCTTGCTTAGGGGACTCTTCTCCAGGTTCATCTCTCTGTAGGTGATGGCTTTGTTATGAAGGTTTGGGAATCGCTTCCTTTTAGGTGGTTATAGATTTAACGGCTCTTTTCTGGATTTTGATAATTAGTGGGTATCTCTCTCTCTCTCTCTCTCTGTCTGTGGTGTGTGGCTGTGTGTCATTGTGTGTGACAATACCGTGAGCCAGGCGGTGATGTCACCCTCCATAGGAGGCAGGATCAGGACAGGAACCTCCATCCACTCATCCACATAACTACCCACACATCCACTTTGTCCACCCTCCTGCTCCCCTTTCTCTCTCTCCTGGATGCCCCAGGACTCTCCGGTTCCATGCTGCCTTCCTATTATTCCCCTGTTTCTCCTCTTCTCCTCCTTTCTGCCCTGATTCTTCCTGTTTATCCTGGCCTGTAAAGCTCCCCTGAGGTGTGAGTCGCTCTGTGTCTCAACACCATCACAACCTATTGGGATGCTGTGTTCCCTCCAACAGCCCAACATGACTCACCCACTCATCCCCGGCTGTCTCCATTAGCTGTCCAACAGCTCCAGTGTGTGTCCCAGTTGGTGAGGGCCTGAGCCTCTAATCGGCTGTTTATGAATGAACAATGTGGTGTTTAATCAAATAGGCCCAGTGTGTAAATCAAACTGTGGGGAGGTTCTGTGGATATGTTCCCTCCTGTCTATCAACTCTATGCATATAATGCTGTCAATAAGACAAAAGGCACTCTGTTCCCTACATAGTGCACTACTTTTGCCGAGCACTATGAGCCCTGCTCAAAGTAGTGCACTATAAAGGAATGGGTTTTCCATTCAGGACCTGTGAAGGAGACGTTTCTGGTCTCATTCACAAAGATACAGTGTTCACTTGGCTTGACCATAAATGAAGGGAACAGAAGCATAGAGGGAGGGAGGGAGGGAGGGAGGGAGGGAGGGAGGGAGGGAGGGAGGGAGGGAGAGAGAGGGAGGGAGAGAGAGAGAGAGAGGAGAGAGAGGGAGAGAGAGAGAGAGGAGAGAGAAGAGAGAAGAGGAGAGAGAGAGAGAGAGAGATGAGAGAGGAGAGAGAGAGAGAGAGAGAGAGAGAGAGAGAGAAGAGAGAGAGAAGAGAGAGAGAGAGAGAGAGAGAGGGTAAGCAAGAAGAGGAGAGAGAGAGAGAGAGAGAGAGAGAGAGAGAGAAGAGAGAGAGAGAGAGAGAGAGAGAGAGAGAGACAGAGAGAGAGAGAGAGAGAGAGCTTTGCTGTCAGACTGGAATTCAATCAATGTTGATTAAGGCACTCAATGACTCAATCGTGTGTGTGTGTTGGATCACATAGCTGCAGAGGAAGATGTGTAATCAAACATATGAACAATCCAGGTGAGGGACAGTGGGTTGTAGTGCGTGGAAACTAAGTGTTCCCCTGGGATTTCACTCTGCACATTTTCTCTAATTGTCTAAAAATATCAAACGTTTGTGTTTCCTTGTTTTTCTGAGAAAGAGTGCGTGAGACTGAGACAATCTGTTTTTTGTACGCAAATATGTGTTTATATGCATTGAGTGCGTTGGTAAATTGTGTGTTCAGTGAGTGACAGTCCCCAGTCATGTGAAGTGGCTTGACACAGTGTTCCATGCTCCAGTGCGTCCATGCAGCCCAGCGTTAGCCCACACAACAACCGGAACACACCATGAACACCCTCATTTAGCAGTCATTACCTAGCATAGAACAGAATAGTAGCCCTGCACTCGCCCCATCCTGTAGCTATCTGTTGTATACATTCCTGTGTTGTGTTTGGTCTATTCTACTGTGATGGGATCCAGCAGACTATGTATAGCCTTTCTTTTCAGTGCCTTCCATTTCTTCTCATGCAGTTCCTCATCTCCTCTTCACTCTCTCTCTCTTTCCCATGCATACCCTCTGTTGTTCCCTCTCTCCGTGTTCCCCTCTTTCTTTCCCTCCTCTCCTTTCTCTCTTCCCTCCCTCCCTCTTCCTCTCTTCTCTCTCCCCTACCTCTCTCCCTCTTTTCCCTTCCTCTTCCCTCTTTCCCTTCATTCCTCTTCTTCTTCCTTCTTATCTTGACATAATACCTCCCTCCCTTCCTTTCTCCCTCCTCCCTCTTTCCCTCCATTCCAGCAGTGTTTCTGAGCTCTTGACTAGACAGTTTAACTAAGCTGTGTGTGTTACAGAGCTGGAAGTGTTGCATCAGTCAAATGTCACTAGAGTTTATCTCCACTCTGCTCCACTCTTTTCCCCCGCTGCTCCACTCTTTTCCCTGCTGCTCCACACTGCTCCACTCTGCTCCCCACTGTTCCACTCTTTCTACTCT
>NW_022265262.1:0-15884 GCF_002021735.2 Oncorhynchus kisutch
AGAGAACGGACAGAGAGAGAGAGAGAAACGGACAGAGAGAGAAACGGACAGAGCGAGAGAGAGAAAACGGACAGAGAGAGAGAGAAACGGACAGAGCGAGAGAAACGGACAGAAGCGAGAGAGAGAAACGGACAGAGCGAGAGAGGAAACGGACAGAGAGAGAGGAGAAACGAACAGGAGAGAGAGAGAAACGGACAGAGAGCGAGAGAGAGAAACGGACAGAGAGCGAGAGAGAGAAACGGACAGAGAGCGAGAGAGAGAAACGGACAGAGAGCGGAGAGAAGAGAAACGGACACGAGAGAGAGAAACGGACAGAGAGAGAAACGGACAGAGGAAACGGACAGAGAGAGAGAAACGGACAGAGAGCGAGAGAGAGAAACGGACAGGAGCGAGAGAGAGAAACGGACAGAGAGAGAGAAACGGACAGAGAGCGAGAGAGAAAACGGACAGAGAGAGAGAAACGGACAGAGAGAGAGAGAAACGGACAGAGAGCGAGAGAGAGAGAACGGACAGAGAGAGAGAGAGAAAACGGACGAGCGAGAGAGAGAAACGGACAGAGAGCGAGAGAGAGAACGGACAGAGGCGAGAGAGAGAAACGGACAGAGAGCGAGAGAGAGAAACGGACAGAGCGAGAGAGAGAAACGGACAGAGCGAGGAGAGAGAACGGACAGGAGCGAGAGGAGGAGAAACGGACAGAGCGAGAGAGAGAAACGGACAGAGCGAGAGAGAGAAACGGACAGAGCGAGAGAGAAACGGACAGAGAGAGAGAAACGGACAGAGAGCGAGAGAGAAACGGACAGAGAGGAGAGAACGGACAGAGAGCGAGAGAGAGAACGGACAGAGAGAGAGAAACGGACAGAGAGAGAGAAACGGACAGAGAGAGAGAAACGGACAGAGAGAGAGAAACGGACAGAGAGAGAGAGAAACGGACAGAGAGAGAGAAACGGACAGAGAGCGAGAGAGAGAAACGGACAGAGAGCGAGAGAGAGAAACGGACAGAGAGCGAGAGAGAGAAACGGACAGAGAGCGAGAGAGAGAAACGGACAGAGAGCGAGAGAGGAAACGGACAGAGAGCGAGAGAGAGAAACGGACAGAGAGCAGAGAGAGAACGGACAGAGAGAGAGAGAGAAACGGACAGAGAGAGAGAAACGGACAGAGAGAGAGAGAGAAACGGACAGAGAGAGAGAAACGGACAGAGAGAGAGAGAAACGGACAGAGAGAGCGGAGAGAGAGAGAACGGACAGAGAGCGAGAGAGAGAAACGGACAGAGCGAGAGAGAGAAACGGACAGAGAGCGAGAGAGAGAAACGGACAGAGGAGAGAGAGAAACGGACAGAGAGCGAGAGAGAGAACGGACAGAGCGAGAGAGAGAACGGACAGAGCGAGAGAGAGAAACGGACAGAGCGAGAGAGAGAACGGACAGAGCGAGAGAGAGAGAAACGGACAGAGCGAGAGAGAGAAACGGACAGAGCGAGAGAGAAACGGACAGAGCGAGAGAAACGGACAGAGAGCGAGAGAGAAATGGACAGAGAGAGAAACGGACAGAGAGCGAGGGAGAGAAACGGACAGAGAGAGAGAAACGGACAGAGAGCGAGAAACGGACAGAGAGAGAGAAACGGACAGAGAGAGAGAAACGGACAGAGAAGAGAGAGAAACGGACAGAGAGAGAGAAACGGACAGAGAGCGAGAGAGAGAAACGGACAGAGAGCGAGAGAGAGAGAACGGACAGAGAGAGAGAGAGAAACGGACAGAGAGCGAGAGAGAGAAACGGACAGAGAGCGAGAGAGAGAAACGGACAGAGAGCGAGAGAGAGAAACGGACAGAGAGCGAGAGAGAGAAACGGACAAGAGAGAGAGAGAGAAACGGACAGAGGAGAGAGAGAAACGGACAGAGAGAGAGAAACGGACAGAGAGAGAGAACGGACAGAGAGAGAAGAAACGGACAGAGAGCGAGAGAGAGAAAAGGGACAGAGAGCGAGAGAGAGAAACGGACAGAGAGCGAGAGAGAGAAACGGACAGAGAGAGAGAGAAACGGACAGAGAGAGAGAAACGGACAGAGCGAGAGAGAGAAACGGACAGAGAGAGAAACGGACAGAGAGCGAGAGAGAGAAACGGACAGAGAGCGAGAGAGAGAAACGGACAGAGAGAGAGAAACGGACAGAGAGAGAGAGAGAAACGGACAGAGAGAGAGAGAGAAACGGACAGAGAGAGAGAAACGGACAGAGAGAGAGAAACGGACAGAGAGAGAGAAAACGGACAGAGAGCGAGAGAGAGAAACGGACAGAGAGAGAGAAACGGACAGAGAGCGAGAGAGAGAGAACGGACAGAGAGAGAGAAACGGACAGAGAGAGAGAGAAACGGACAGAGAGCGAGAGAGAGAAACGGACAGAGCGAGAGAGAGAAACGGACAGAGCGAGAGAGAGAAACGGACAGAGAGCGAGAGAGAGAAACGGACAGAGAGAGAGAAAACGGACAGAGCGGAGAGAGAAACGGACAGAGAGAGAGAACAGGACAGAGAGCGAGAAACGGACAGAGAGCGAGAGAGAGAAACGGACAGAGAGAGAGAAACGGACAGAGAGAGAGAAACGGACAGAGAGAGAGAAAACGGACAGAGAGCGAGAGAGAGAAACGGACAGAGAGCGAGAGAGAGAAACGGACAGAGCGAGAGAGAGAAACGGACAGAGAGCGGAGAGAGAAAACGGACAGAGCGAGAGAGAGAAACGGACAGAGAGAGAGAGAGAGAAACGGACAGAGAGCGAGAGAGAGAAACGGACAGAGAGCGAGAGAGAGAAACGGACAGAGCGAGAGAGAGAAACGGACAGAGCGAGAGAGAGAAACGGACAGAGCGAGAGAGAGAAACGGACAGAGAGAGAGAAACGGACAGAGAGCGAGAGAGAGAAACGGACAGAGCGAGAGAGAGAAACGGACAGAGCGAGGAGAGAACGGACAGAGCGGAGAGAGAACGGACAGAGGAGAGAGAAACGGACGAGAGAGAGAGAAACGGACAGAGAGAGAGAAACGGACAGAGAGAGAGAAAGGACAGAGAGAGAGAAACGGACAGAGAGAGAGAGACAGACAGAAGAGCGCGAGAGAAGAAACGGACAGAGCGAGAGAGAGAAGGACAGAGCGAGAGAGAGAAACGGACAGAGAGAGAGAAACGGACAGAGCGAGAGAAACGGACAGAGAGCGAGAGAGAAACGGACAGAGAGCGAGAGAGGAAACGGACAGAGAGCGGAGAGAGAAAACGGACAGAGAGAGAGAGAGAGAAACGGACAGAGAGAGAGAAACGGACAGAGAGAGAGAGAGAGAGAAAAGGACAGAGAGCGAGAGAGACAGGGAGAGAGGCGGACAGGGAGAGGGACGGACAGGGAGAGAGGCGGACAGGGAGAGAGGCGAGCAGGGAGAGAGGCGGACAGGGAGAGAGGCGGACAGGGAGAGAGGCGGACAGGGAGAGGGACGGACAGGGAGAGAGGCGGACAGGGAAAGGGACAGAGCGAGAGAGAGAAACGGACAGAGAGCGAGAGAGAGAAACGGACAGAGAGAGAGAAACGGACAGAGAGTGAGAGAGAGAAACGGACACAGAGTGAGAGAGAGAAAACGGACAGAGAGAGAGAAACGGACAGAGAGAGAGAAACGGACAGAGAGAGAGAAACGGACAGAGAGCGAGAGAGAGAAACGGACAGAGGCGAGAGAGAGAAACGGACAGAGCGAGAGAGAGAAACGGACAGAGCGAGAGAGAGAAACGGACAGAGAGAGAGAAACGGACAGAGAGAGAAACGGACAGAGAGAGAGAAACGGACAGAGAGAGAGAGAGAGAAACGGACAGAGAGAGAGAAACGGACAGAGAGAGAAACGGACAGAGAGAGAGAAACGGACAGAGAGCGAGAGAGAGAACGGACAGAGAGCGAGAGAGAGAAACGGACAGAGAGAGAGAAACGGACAGAGAGCGAGAGAGAGAAACGGACAGAGAGAGAGAAAACGGACAGAGAGAGAGAAAACGGACAGAGAGCGAGAGAGAGAAACGGACAGAGAGCGAGAGAGAGAAACGGACAGAGCGAGAGAGAGAAACGGACAGAGCGAGAGAGAGAAACGGACAGAGAGCGAGAGAGAGAAACGGACAGAGAGCGAGAGAGAGAAACGGACAGAGAGCGAGAGAGAGAAACGGACAGAGAGCGAGAGAGAGAAACGGACAGAGCGAGAGAGAGAAACGGACAGAGCGAGAGGGAGAAAGAGAAACGGACAGAGCGAGAGAAAGAGAAACGGACAGAGCGAGAGAGAGAAACGGACAGAGAGAGAGAAAACGGACAGAGAGAGAGAAACGGACAGAGAGAGAGAAACGGACAGAGAGAGAGAAACGGACAGAGAGCGAGAGAGAGAAACGGACAGAGAGAGAGAAACGGACAGAGAGAGAGAAACGGACAGAGAGAGAGAAACGGACAGAGAGAGAGAAACGGACAGAGAGAGAGAAACGGACAGAGAGCGAGAGAGAGAAACGGACAGAGCGAGAGAGAGAAACGGACAGAGCGAGAGAGAGAAACGGACAGAGCGAGAGAGAGAAACGGACAGAGAGCGAGAGAGAGAAACGGACAGAGAGCGAGAGAGAGAAACGGACAGAGAGCGAGAGAGAGAAACGGACAGAGAGCGAGAGAGAGAAACGGACAGAGCGAGAGAGAGAAACGGACAGAGCGAGAGAGAGAAACGGACAGAGCGAGAGAGAGAAACGGACAGAGCGAGAGAGAGAAACGGACAGAGCGAGAGAGAGAAACGGACAGAGCGAGAGAGAGAAACGGACAGAGCGAGAGAGAGAAACGGACAGAGCGAGAGAGAGAAACGGACAGAGCGAGAGAGAAGAAACGGACAGAGCGAGAGAGAGAAACGGACAGAGAGAGAGAAACAGACAGAGAGCGCGAGAGAGAAAAACGGACAGAGCGAGAGAGAGAAACGGACAGAGCGAGAGAGAGAAACGACAGAGCGAGAGAGAGAAACGGACAGAGAGAGAGAGAGAAAACGGACAGAGAGAGAGAGAAACGGACAGAGAGAGAGAAACGGACAGAGAGCGAGAGAGAGAAACGGACAGAGAGCGAGAGAGAGAAACGGACAGAGAGAGAGAGAAACGGACAGAGAGCGAGAGAGTAACAGACAGAGAGCGAGAGAGAGAAACGGACAGAGAGCGAGAGAGAGAAACGGACAGAGAGCGAGAGAGAGAAACGGACAGAGAGAGAGAAACGGACAGAGAGTGAGAGAGAGAAACGGACACAGAGTGAGAGAGAGAAACGGACAGAGCGAGAGAAACGGACAGAGAGAGAGAAACGGACAGAGAGAGAGAAACGGACAGAGAGCGAGAGAGAGAAACGGACAGAGCGAGAGAGAGAAACGGACAGAGCGAGAGAGAGAAACGGACAGAGCGAGAGAGAGAAACGGACAGAGAGAGAGAAACGGACAGAGAGAGAGAAACGGACAGAGAGCGAGAGAGAGAACGGACAGAGAGCGAGAGAGAGAAACGGACAGAGAGCGAGAGAGAGAAACGGACAGAGAGCGAGAGAGAGAAACGGACAGAGAGCGAGAGAGAGAAACGGACAGAGAGAGAGAAACGGACAGAGAGAGAGAAACGGACAGAGAGAGAAACGGACAGAGAGAGAGAGAGAAACGGACAGAGAGAGAGAAACGGACAGAGTGAGAGAGAAACGGACAGAGAGAGAGAAACGGACAGAGAGAGAGAGAGAAACGGACAGAGAGAGAAACGGACAGAGCGAGAGAGAGAAACGGACAGAGCGAGAGAGAGAAACGGACAGAGCGAGAGAAACGGACAGAGCGAGAGAGAGAAACGGACAGAGCGAGAGAGAAACGGACAGAGAGAGAGAGAACGGACAGAGAGAGAGAAACGGACAGAGAGCGAGAGAGAGAAACGGACAGAGAGCGAGAGAGAGAAACGGACAGAGAGCGAGAGAGAGAAACGGACAGAGAGCGAGAGAGAGAAATGGACAGAGAGAGAGAAACGGACAGAGAGAGAAACAGACAGAGAGAAACGGACAGAGAGAGAGAAACGGACAGAGAGCGAGAGAGAGAAACGGACAGAGAGCGAGAGAGAGAAACGGACAGAGAGAGAGAAACGGACAGAGAGCGAGAGAGAGAAACGGACAGAGAGAGAGAAACGGACAGAGAGAGATTGAAACGGACAGAGAGCGAGAGAGAGAAACGGACAGAGAGCGAGAGAGAGAAACGGACAGAGCGAGAGAGAGAAACGGACAGAGAGCGAGAGAGAGAAACGGACAGAGCGAGAGAGAGAAACGGACAGAGAGCGAGAGAGAGAAACGGACAGAGCTAGAGAGAGAAACGGACAGAGCGAGAGAGAGAAACGGACAGAGCGAGAGAGAGAAACGGACAGAGCGAGAGAGAGAAACGGACAGAGCGAGAGAGAGAAACGGACAGAGCGAGAGAGAAACGGACAGAGCGAGAGAAACGGACAGAGAGCGAGAGAGAAATGGACAGAGAGAGAAACGGACAGAGAGCGAGGGAGAGAAACGGACAGAGAGAGAGAAACGGACAGAGAGCGAGAAACGGACAGAGAGAGAGAAACGGACAGAGAGAGAAACGGACAGAGAGAGAGAGAAACGGACAGAGAGAGAGAAAGGACAGAGAGCGAGAGAGAGAAACGGACAGAGAGCGAGAGAGAGAAACGGACAGAGAGCGAGAGAGAAACGGACAGAGAGCGAGAGAGAGAAACGGACAGAGAGCGAGAGAGAGAAACGGACAGAGAGCGAGAGAGAGAAACGGACAGAGAGCGAGAGAGAGAAACGGACAGAGAGAGAGAGAGAGAAACGGACAGAGAGAGAGAGAGAAACGGACAGAGAGAGAGAAACGGACAGAGAGAGAGAAACGGACAGAGAGAGAGAAACGGACAGAGAGCGAGAGAGAGAAACGGACAGAGAGCGAGAGAGAAACGGACAGAGAGCGAGAGAGAGAAACGGACAGAGAGAGAGAAACGGACAGAGAGAGAGAAACGGACAGAGCGAGAGAGAGAAACGGACAGAGAGAGAAACGGACAGAGAGCGAGAGAGAGAAACGGACAGAGAGCGAGAGAGAGAAATGGACAGAGAGAGAGAAACGGACAGAGAGAGAGAAACGGACAGAGAGAGAGAGAGAGAAACGGACAGAGAGAGAGAAACGGACAGAGAGAGAAACGGACAGAGAGAGAGAAACGGACAGAGAGCGAGAGAGAGAAACGGACAGAGAGAGAGAAACGGACAGAGAGCGAGAGAGAGAAACGGACAGAGAGAGAGAAACGGACAGAGAGCGAGAGAGAGAAATGGACAGAGCGAGAGAGAGAAACGGACAGAGCGAGAGAGAGAAACGGACAGAGAGCGAGAGAGAGAAACGGACAGAGAGAGAGAAACGGACAGAGCGAGAGAGAGAAACGGACAGAGAGAGAGAAACGGACAGAGAGAGAGAAACGGACAGAGAGAGAGAAACGGACAGAGAGCGAGAGAGAGAAACGGACAGAGAGAGAGAAAACGGACAGAGAGAGAGAAACGGACAGAGAGAGAGAAACGGACAGAGAGCGAGAGAGAGAAACGGACAGAGAGCGAGAGAGAGAAACGGACAGAGCGAGAGAGAGAAACAGAGAAAAAGAGAGAGAAACGGACAGAGAGCGAGAGAGAGAAACGGACAGAGCGAGAGAGAAACGGACAGAGAGCGAGAGAGAACGGACAGAGAGCGAGAGAGAGAAACGGACAGAGAGCGAGAGAGAGAAACGGACAGAGCGAGAGAGAGAAACGGACAGAGCGAGAGAGAGAAACGGACAGAGCGAGAGAGAGAAACGGACAGAGAGCGAGAGAGAGAAACGGACAGAGAGCGAGAGAGAGAAACGGACAGAGCGAGAGAGAGAAACGGACAGAGCGAGAGAGAGAAACGGACAGAGCGAGAGAGAGAAACGGACAGAGAGAGAGAAACGGACAGAGCGAGAGAGAGAAACGGACAGAGAGAGAGAAACGGACAGAGAGAGAGAAACGGACAGAGAGAGAGAAACGGACAGAGAGAGAGAAACAGACAGAGAGCGCGAGAGAGAAACGGACAGAGCGAGAGAGAGAAACGGACAGAGCGAGAGAGAGAAACGGACAGAGAGAGAGAAACGGACAGAGCGAGAGAAACGGACAGAGAGCGAGAGAGAAACGGACAGAGAGCGAGAGAGAAACGGACAGAGAGCGAGAGAGAGAAACGGACAGAGAGCGAGAGAGAGAAACGGACAGAGAGAGAGAAACGGACAGAGAGAGAGAGAGAAAAGGACAGAGAGCGAGAGAGACAGGGAGAGAGGCGGACAGGGAGAGGGACGGACAGGAGAGAGGCGGACAGGGAGAGAGGCGAGCAGGGAGAGAGGCGGACAGGGAGAGAGGCGGACAGGGAGAGAGGCGGACAGGGAGAGGGACGGACAGGGAGAGAGGCGGACAGGGAAAGGGACAGAGCGAGAGAGAGAAACGGACAGAGAGCGAGAGAGAGAAACGGACAGAGAGAGAGAAACGGACAGAGAGTGAGAGAGAGAAACGGACACAGAGTGAGAGAGAGAAACGGACAGAGCGAGAGAAACGGACAGAGAGAGAGAAACGGACAGAGAGAGAGAAACGGACAGAGAGCGAGAGAGAGAAACGGACAGAGCGAGAGAGAGAAACGGACAGAGCGAGAGAGAGAAACGGACAGAGCGAGAGAGAGAAACGGACAGAGAGAGAGAAACGGACAGAGAGAGAGAAACGGACAGAGAGCGAGAGAGAGAACGGACAGAGAGCGAGAGAGAGAAACGGACAGAGAGCGAGAGAGAGAAACGGACAGAGAGCGAGAGAGAGAAACGGACAGAGAGCGAGAGAGAGAAACGGACAGAGAGAGAGAAACGGACAGAGAGAGAGAAACGGACAGAGAGAGAAACGGACAGAGAGAGAGAGAGAAACGGACAGAGAGAGAGAAACGGACAGAGAGAGAGAGAAACGGACAGAGAGAGAGAAACGGACAGAGAGAGAGAGAGAGAAACGGACAGAGAGAGAAACGGACAGAGCGAGAGAGAGAAACGGACAGAGCGAGAGAGAGAAACGGACAGAGCGAGAGAAACGGACAGAGCGAGAGAGAGAAACGGACAGAGCGAGAGAAACGGACAGAGAGAGAGAGAAACGGACAGAGAGAGAGAAACGGACAGAGAGCGAGAGAGAGAAACGGACAGAGAGCGAGAGAGAGAAACGGACAGAGAGCGAGAGAGAGAAAAGGACAGAGAGCGAGAGAGAGAAATGGACAGAGAGAGAGAAACGGACAGAGAGAGAAACAGACAGAGAGAAACGGACAGAGAGAGAGAAACGGACAGAGAGCGAGAGAGAGAAACGGACAGAGAGCGAGAGAGAGAAACGGACAGAGAGAGAGAAACGGACAGAGAGCGAGAGAGAGAAACGGACAGAGAGAGAGAAACGGACAGAGAGAGAGAAACGGACAGAGAGCGAGAGAGAGAAACGGACAGAGAGCGAGAGAGAGAAACGGACAGAGCGAGAGAGAGAAACGGACAGAGAGCGAGAGAGAGAAACGGACAGAGCGAGAGAGAGAAACGGACAGAGAGCAGAGAGAGAAACGGACAGAGCTAGAGAGAGAAACGGACAGAGCGAGAGAGAGAAACGGACAGAGCGAGAGAGAGAAACGGACAGAGCGAGAGAGAGAAACGGACAGAGCGAGAGAGAGAAACGGACAGAGCGAGAGAGAAACGGACAGAGCGAGAGAAACGGACAGAGAGCGAGAGAGAAATGGACAGAGAGAGAAACGGACAGAGAGCGAGGGAGAGAAACGGACAGAGAGAGAGAAACGGACAGAGAGCGAGAAACGGACAGAGATAGAGAAACGGACAGAGAGAGAGAAACGGACAGAGAGAGAGAGAAACGGACAGAGAGAGAGAAACGGACAGAGAGCGAGAGAGAGAAACGGACAGAGAGCGAGAGAGAGAAACGGACAGAGAGCGAGAGAGAGAAACGGACAGAGAGCGAGAGAGAGAAACGGACAGAGAGCGAGAGAGAGAAACGGACAGAGAGCGAGAGAGAGAAACGGACAGAGAGCGAGAGAGAGAAACGGACAGAGAGAGAGAGAGAGAACGGACAGAGAGAGAGAGAGAAACGGACAGAGAGAGAGAAACGGACAGAGAGAGAGAAACGGACAGAGAGAGAGAAACGGACAGAGAGCGAGAGAGAGAAAGGGACAGAGAGCGAGAGAGAGAAACGGACAGAGAGCGAGAGAGAGAACGGACAGAGAGAGAGAAACGGACAGAGAGAGAGAAACGGACAGAGCGAGAGAGAGAAACGGACAGAGAGAGAAACGGACAGAGAGCGAGAGAGAGAAACGGACAGAGAGCGAGAGAGAGAAACGGACAGAGAGAGAGAAACGGACAGAGAGAGAGAAACGGACAGAGAGAGAGAGAGAAACGGACAGAGAGAGAGAAACGGACAGAGAGAGAAACGGACAGAGAGAGAGACGGACAGAGAGCGAGAGAGAGAAACGGACAGAGAGAGAGAAACGGACAGAGAGCGAGAGAGAGAAACGGACAGAGAGAGAGAAACGGACAGAGAGAGAGAGAAACGGACAGAGAGCGAGAGAGAGAAACGGACAGAGCGAGAGAGAGAAACGGACAGAGCGAGAGAGAGAAACGGACAGAGAGCGAGAGAGAGAAACGGACAGAGAGAGAGAAACGGACAGAGCGAGAGAGAGAAACGGACAGAGAGAGAGAAACGGACAGAGAGAGAGAAACGGACAGAGAGCGAGAAACGGACAGAGAGCGAGAGAGAGAAACGGACAGAGAGAGAGAAACGGACAGAGAGAGAGAAACGGACAGAGAGAGAGAAACGGACAGAGAGCGAGAGAGAGAAACGGACAGAGAGCGAGAGAGAGAAACGGACAGAGCGAGAGAGAGAAACGGACAGAGAGCGAGAGAGAGAAACGGACAGAGCGAGAGAGAGAAACGGACAGAGAGCGAGAGAGAGAAACGGACAGAGAGCGAGAGAGAGAAACGGACAGAGAGCGAGAGAGAGAAACGGACAGAGCGAGAGAGAGAAACGGACAGAGCGAGAGAGAGAAACGGACAGAGCGAGAGAGAGAAACGGACAGAGAGCGAGAGAGAGAAACGGACAGAGAGCGAGAGAGAGAAACGGACAGAGCGAGAGAGAGAAACGGACAGAGCGAGAGAGAGAAACGGACAGAGCGAGAGAGAGAAACGGACAGAGAGAGAGAAACGGACAGAGGAGAGAGAGAAACGGACAGAGAGAGAGAAACGGACAGAGAGAGAGAACGGACAGAGAGAGAGAAACGGACAGAGAGAGAGAACAGACAGAGAGCGCGAGAGAGAAACGGACAGAGCGAGAGAGAGAAACGGACAGAGCGAGAGAGAGAAACGGACAGAGCGAGAGAGAGACGGACAGAGAGAGAGAAACGGACAGAGCGAGAGAAACGGACAGAGAGCGAGAGAGAAACGGACAGAGAGCGAGAGAGAAACGGACAGAGAGCGAGAGAGAGAAACGGACAGAGAGCGAGAGAGAGAAACGGACAGAGAGAGAGAAACGGACAGAGAGAGAGAGAGAGAGAAAAGGACAGAGAGCGAGAGAGACAGGAGAGAGGCGGACAGGGAGAGGGACGGACAGGGAGAGAGGCGGACAGGGAGAGAGGCGAGCAGGGAGAGAGGCGGACAGGAGAGAGGCGGACAGGGAGAGAGGCGGACAGGGAGAGGAGGACAGGGAGAGAGGCGGACAGGGGAAAGGACAGAGCGAGAGAGAGAAACGGACAGAGCGAGAGAGAGAAACGGACAGAGCGAGAGAGAGAAACGGACAGAGCGAGAGAGAGAAACGGACAGAGAGCGAGAGAGAGAAATGGACAGAGAGAGAGAGAGAGAGAAACGGACAGAGAGAGAGAAACGGACAGAGAGAGAGAAACGGACAGAGAGAGAGAGAGAGAGAAACGGACAGAGAGAGAGAAACGACAGAGAGAGAGAAACGGACAGAGAGCGAGAAACGGACAGAGAGAGAGAGAGAAACGGACAGAGCGAGAGAGAGAAACGGACAGAGCGAGAGAAACGGACAGAGAGCGAGAGAGAAACGGACAGAGAGAGAGAGAGAGAAACGGACAGAGAGAGAGAAACGGACAGAGAGAGAGAAACGGACAGAGAGAGAGACACAGACAGAGAGCGCGAGAGAGAAACGGACAGAGCGAGAGAGAGAAACGGACAGAGCGAGAGAGAAACGGACAGAGCGAGAGAGAGAAACGGACAGAGAGAGAGAAACGGACAGAGAGCGAGAGAGAAACGGACAGAGAGCGAGAGAGAAACGGACAGAGAGCGAGAGAGAGAAACGGACAGAGAGCGAGAGAGAGAAACGGACAGAGAGAGAGAAACGGACAGAGAGAGAGAGAGAGAGAAAAGGACAGAGAGCGAGAGAGACAGGGAGAGAGGCGGACAGGGAGAGGGACGGACAGGGAGAGAGGCGGACAGGGAGAGAGGCGAGCAGGGAGAGAGGCGACAGGGAGAGAGGCGGACAGGAGAGAGGCGGACAGGGAGAGGGACGGACAGGGAGATAGGCGGACAGGAAAGGGAAAGAAGGACAGAGCGAGAGAGAGAAACGGACAGAGCGAGAGAGAGAAACGGACAGAGCGAGAGAGAGAAACGGACAGAGCGAGAGAGAGAAACGGACAGAGAGCGAGAGAGAGAAAGGACAGAGAGAGAGAGAGAGAGAAACGGACAGAGAGAGAGAAACGGACAGAGAGAGAGAAACGGACAGAGAGAGAGAAACGGACAGAGAGAGAGAAAACGGACAGAGAGAGAGAGAGAGAGAAACGGACAGAGAGAGAGAAACGGACAGAGAGAGAGAAACGGACAGAGAGCGAGAAACGGACAGAGAGAGAGAAACGGACAGAGAGAGAGAGAGAAACGGACAGAGCGAGAGAGAGAAACGGACAGAGCGAGAGAAACGGACAGAGAGCGAGAGAGAAACGGACAGAGAGAGAGAGAGAGAAACGGACAGAGAGAGAGAAACGGACAGAGAGAGAGAGAGAAACGGACAGAGAGAGAGAGAGAGAAACGGACAGAGAGAGAAACGGACAGAGAGAGAGAAACGGACAGAGAGAGAGAGAGAGAACGGACAGAGAGAGAGAAACGGACAGAGAGAGAGAAACGGACAGAGAGAGAGAAACGGACAGAGAGCGAGAGAGAGAAACGGACAGAGAGCGAGAGAGAGAAACGGACAGAGAGAGAGAAACGGACAGAGAGCGAGAGAGAGAAACGGACAGAGAGCGAGAAACGGACAGAGAGCGAGAGAGAGAAACGGACAGAGAGAGAGAAACGGACAGAGAGAGAGAAACGGACAGAGAGCGAGAGAGAGAAACGGACAGAGCGAGAGAGAGAAACGGACAGAGCGAGAGAGAGAAACGGACAGAGAGCGAGAGAGAGAAACGGACAGAGAGCGAGAGAGAGAAACGGACAGAGAGCGCGAGAGAGAGAAACGGACAGAGAGCGAGAGAGAGAAACGGACAGAGAGCGAGAGAGAGAAACGGACAGAGCGAGAGAGAGAAACGGACAGAGCGAGAGAGAGAAACGGACAGAGCGAGAGGGAGAAAGAAGAAACGGACAGAGCGAGAGGAGAGAGAGAAACGGACAGAGCGAGAGAGAGAAACGGACAGAGAGAGAGAAACGGACAGAGAGAGAGAAACGGACAGAGAGAGAGAAACGGACAGAGAGCGAGAAACGGACAGAGAGCGAGAGAGAGAAACGGACAGAGAGAGAGAAACGGACAGAGAGAGAGAAACGGACAGAGAGAGAGAAACGGACAGAGAGAGAGAAACGGACAGAGAGAGAGAACGGACAGAGAGAGAGAGGAAAACGGACAGAGAGCGAGAGAGAGAAACGGACAGAGAGAGAGAGAGGAAACGGACAGAACGAGAGAGAGAAACGGACAGAGCGAGAGAGAAACGGACAGAGAGCGAGAGAGAGAAACGGACAGAGAGCGAGAGAGAGAAACGGACAGAGAGCGAGGAGAGAAACGGACAGAGAGCGAGAGAGAGAAACGGACAGAGCGAGAGAGAGAAACGGACAGAGCGAGAGAGAGAAACGGACAGAGCGAGAGAGAGAAACGGACAGAGCGAGAGAGAGAAACGGACAGAGCGAGAGAGAGAAACGGACAGAGCGAGAGAGAGAAACGGACAGAGCGAGAGAGAGAAACGGAGAGAGCGAGAGAGAGAAACGGACAGAGCGAGAGAGAGAAACGGACAGAGCGAGAGAGAGAAACGGACAGAGCGAGAGAGAGAAACGGACAGAGAGAGAGACACAGACAGAGAGCGCGAGAGAGAAACGGACAGAGCGAGAGAGAGAAACGGACAGAGCGAGAGAGAGAAACGGACAGAGCGAGAGAGAGAAACGGACAGAGAGAGAGAGAGAGAAACGGACAGAGAGAGAGAGAACGGACAGAGAGAGAGGAAACGGACAGAGAGCGAGAGAGAGAAACGGACAGAGAGCGAGAGAGAGAAACGGACAGAGAGAGAGAAACGGACAGAGAGCGAGAGAGAAACGGACAGAGAGCGAGAGAGAGAAACGGACAGAGAGCGAGAGAGAGAAACGGACAGAGAGCGAGAGAGAGAAACGGACAGAGAGAGAGAAACGGACAGAGAGCGAGAGAGAGAAACGGACAGAGAGAGAGAGAGAAACGGACAGAGCGAGAGAAACGGACAGAGAGAGAGAAACGGACAGAGAGAGAGAACGGACAGAGAGCGAGAGAGAGAAACGGACAGAGCGAGAGAGAGAAAGGACAGAGCGAGAGAGAGAAACGGACAGAGCGAGAGAGAGAAACGGACAGAGAGAGAGAAACGGACAGAGAGCGAGAGAGAGAAACGGACAGAGAGCGAGAGAGAGAAACGGACAGAGAGCGAGAGAGAGAAACGGACAGAGAGCGAGAGAGAGAAACGGACAGAGAGCGAGAGAGAGAAAGAGAAACGGACAGAGCGAGAGGGAGAAAGAGAAACGGACAGAGCGAGAGAGAGAAACGGACAGAGAGAGAGAAACGGACAGAGAGAGAGAAACGGACAGAGAGAGAGAAACGGACAGAGAGCGAGAAACGGACAGAGAGCGAGAGAGAGAAACGGACAGAGAGAGAGAAACGGACAGAGAGAGAGAAACGGACAGAGAGAGAGAAACGGACAGAGAGAGAGAACGGACAGAGAGAGATTGAAACGGACAGAGAGCGAGAGAGAGAAACGGACAGAGCGAGAGAGAGAAACGGACAGAGCGAGAGAGAGAAACGGACAGAGCGAGAGAGAGAAACGGACAGAGAGCGAGAGAGAGAAACGGACAGAGAGCGAGAGAGAGAAACGGACAGATAGCGAGAGAGAGAAACGGACAGAGAGCGAGAGAGAGAAACGGACAGAGCGAGAGAGAGAAACGGACAGAGCGAGAGAGAGAAACGGACAGAGCGAGAGAGAGAAACGGACAGAGCGAGAGAGAGAAACGGACAGAGCGAGAGAGAGAAACGGACAGAGCGAGAGAGAGAAACGGACAGAGCGAGAGAGAGAAACGGACAGAGCGAGAGAGAGAAACGGACAGAGCGAGAGAGAGAAACGGACAGAGAGAGAGACACAGACAGAGAGCGCGAGAGAGAAACGGACAGAGCGAGAGAGAGAAACGGACAGAGCGAGAGAGAGAACGGACAGAGCGAGAGAGAGAAACGGACAGAGAGAGAGAGAGAGAAACGGACAGAGAGAGAGAGAAACGGACAGAGAGAGAGAAACGGACAGAGAGCGAGAGAGAGAAACGGACAGAGAGCGAGAGAGGAAACGGACAGAGAGCGAGAAAACGGACAGAGAGCGAGAGTAACAGACAGAGAGCGAGAGAGAGAAACGGACAGAG
>NW_022265263.1:0-7500 GCF_002021735.2 Oncorhynchus kisutch
TGTCTGTAACCTGTTTGTAACCTGTCTGTTAGTGTGTTGTCTGTCAACCTGTCTGTAAGCTATCTGTCTGTCTGTAACCTATCTGTGGTGTGTTGTCTTAACATGTCTGTAACCTATCAGTGGCGTGTTGTCTGTAGCCTGTCTGTAACCTGTCTGTGACCTGTCTGTGACCTATCTGTGGTGTGTTGTCTGTAACCTGTCTGTAAACTGTCTGTAACCTCTCTGTAGTGTGTTGTCTGTAACCTATCTGTAGTGTGTTGTCTATAACCTATCTGTGGTTGTTGTTTGTAACCTGTCTGTAACCTGTCTGTAACCTGTCTGTAACCTGTCTGTAACCTGTCTGTAATGTGTTGTCTATAACTGTCTGTACCTGTCTTGTAATGTGTTGGCTATAACCTGTCTGTAACCTGTCTGTAATGTGTTGTCTAGACCTGGCTGTAACCTTTCTGTAAACCTGTCTGCACCTGTCTGTATGTGTTGTCTCTAGTGTGTTGTTTGTAATGTGTTTGTCTCGTAGTGTGTTGTCTGTACCTGTCTGTAGTGTGTTGACTGTACCCTGTCTGTGGTGGGTTGTCTGTAACCTGTCTGTAGCCTGTATGTAAACCTGTCTGGAACCTGTCTGTAAAGTGTTGTCTGTAGGTGTTGTCGGTAACTGTCTGTAATGTGTTGTCTGTAATGTGTTGTCTGTAGTGTGTTGTCTGTAACCTGTCTTGTAGTGTGTTGACTGTACCCTGTCTGAGGTGGGTTTCTGTAACTGTCTGTAGCCTGTCTTAACCTGTCTGAACCTGTCTGTAAAGTGTTGTCCTGTAGTGTGTTGTCGGTAACCCTTGTCTGTAATGTTGTCTGTAGTGTGTTGTTTGTAACGTGTTTTAATGTGTTGTCTGTAGTGTGTTGTCTGTAAACTGTCTGTAGTGTGTTGTTTGTTACATGTCTCTGTAGTGTGTTGTTTGTTTCCTGTCTGTATTGTGTTGTCTGTAACCTGTCTGTAACCTATCTGTGGTGTGGTGTCTGTAACCTGTCTGTAACCTGTCTGTAACCTATCTGTGGTGTGTTGTCTGTAACCTATATGTGTGTGTTGTCTGTAACTATCTGTGTATGTTGTCTGTAACCTGTCTGTAACCTGTCTGTAGCCTGTCTGTAACCTATCTGTGGTGTTGTCTGTAACCTGTCTGTAACCTGTCTGTAACCTATCTCTAGTGTGTTGGTCTGTACATATCTGTGGTGTTGGTCTGTAACCTGTCTGTAATCTGTCTGTAATGTGTTTTCTGTAACTATCTGTAGGTATGTTGTCTGTAACTAACCTGTCTGTAACCTGTCTTAAACCTGTCTGTAACCTATCTGTAGTGTGTTGTCGTGAAACCTGTCTGTAACCTATCTTAGTGTGTTGTCTGAAACCTGTCTGTAACCTGTCGTAACCTGTCTGTAACCTTATCTGTGGTGTGTTTGTCTGTAGCCTGTCTGTAACATAATCTGTGGTGTGTTATCTGTAACCTGCTGTAACCTGTCCTGTAACCTAACTGTGGTGTGTTGTCTGTAGCCTGTCTGTAACATATCTGTGGTGTGTTATCTGTAACCTGTCTGTAACCTGTCTGTAGTGTGTTGTCTGTAACCTATCTGGTGGTGTGTTTCTGTATCCTGTCTGTAACCTGTCTGTAGTGTGTTGTCTGTAACCTGTCTGTAACCTGTCTGTAACCTATCTGTGGTGTGGTGTCTGTAAACCTGACTGTAACCTGTCTGTAACCTATCTGTGGTGTGTTTGTCTGTAACCTGTCTGTAACCTGTCCTGTAACCTATCTCTAGTGTGTTGTCTGTAACAATATCTGTGGTGTGTTGTCTGTAACCTGTCCTGTAATCTGTCTGTAATGTGTTTTCTGTAACCTATCTGTGGTATGTTGTCTGTAACCTGTCTGTAACCTGTCTGTAACCTGTCTGTAACCTATCTGTAGTGTGTTGTCTGAAACCTGTCTGTAACCTATCTGTAGTGTGTTGTCTGAAACCTGTCTGTAACCTGTCTGTAACCTGTCTGTAACCTATCTGTGGTGTGTTGTCTGTAGCCTGTCTGTAACATATCTGTGGTGTGTTATCTGTAACCCTGTCTGTAACCTGTCTGTAACCTAACTGTGGTGTGTTGTCTGTAGCCTGTCTGTAACATATCTGTGGTGGGTTATCTGTACCTGTCTGTAACCTGTCTGTAGTGTGTTGTCTGTAACCTATCTGTGGTGTGTTGTCTGTAACCTATCTGTGGTGTGTTGTCTGTAGCCTGTCTGTAACCTATCTCTAATGTGTTGTCTGTAACCTGTCTGTGGTGTGTTGTCTGTAGCCTGTCTGTAACCTGTCTGTGACCTGTCTGTGACCTATCTGTGGTGTGTTGTCTGTAACCTGTCTGTAAACTGTCTGTAACCTCTCTGTAGTGTGTTGTCTGTAACCTATCTGTAGTGTGTTGTCTATAACCTATCTGTGGTGTGTTGTTTGTAACCTGTCTGTAACCTGTCTGTAACCTGTCTGTAACCTGTCTGTAATGTGTTGTCTATAACCTGTCTGTAACCTGTCTGTGGTGTGTCGTCTGTAACCTGTCTGTAACCTGTCTTTAACCTATCTGTAGTGTGGTGTCTGTAAACTATCTGTGGTGTGTTGTCTGTAACCTGTCTGTACCCTGTCTGTAGTGGTGTTGTCTGTAACCTGTCTATAACCTGTCTGTAACCTATCTGTAGTGTGTTGTCTGTAACATATCTGTGGTGTGTTGTCTGTAACCTGTCTGTAGTGTGTTGACTGTACCCTGTCTGTGGTGGGTTGTCTGTAACCTGTCTGTAGCCTGTCTGTAACCTGTCTGGAACCTGTCTGTAAAGTGTTGTCTGTAGTGTGTTGTCGGTAACCTGTCTGTAATGTGTTGGTCTGTAATGTGTTGTCTGTAGTGTGTTGTCTGTAACCTGTCTGTAGTGTGTTGACTGTACCCTGTCTGTGGTGGGTTGTCTGTAACCTGTCTGTAGCCTGTCTGTAACCTGTCTGGAACCTGTCTGTAAAGTGTTGTCTGTAGTGTGTTGTCGGTAACCTGTCTGTAATGTGTTGTCTGTAGTGTGTTGTTTGTAACGTGTTTGTAATGTGTTGTCTGTAGTGTGTTGTCTGTAAACTGTCTGTAGTGTGTTGTTTGTTACATGTCTGTAGTGTGTTGTTTGTTTCCTGTCTGTAGTGTGTTGTCTGTAACCTGTCTGTAACCTGTCTGTAACCTATCTGTGGTGTGGTGTCTGTAACCTGTCTGTAACCTGCCTGTAACCTATCTGTGGTGTGTTGTCTGTAACCTATATGTGGTGTGTTGTCTGTAACCTATCTGTGGTATGTTGTCTGTAACCTGTCTGTAACCTGTCTGTAGCCTGTGGTGTGTTTTTTTAATTTTATTTCACCTTTATTGTCTGTAACCTTTGTTGTCTGTAACCTGTCTGTAACCTGTCTGTAACATATCTCTAGTGTGTTGTCTGTAACATATCTGTGGTGTGTTGTCTGTAGCCTGTCTGTAACCTGTCTGTGACCTGTCTGTGACCTATCTGTGGTGTGTTGTCTGTAGCCTGTCTGTAACCTATCTGTAGTGTGTTGTCTGTAGCCTGTCTGTAACCTATCTGTAGTGTGTTGTCTGTAACATATCTGTGGTGTGTTGTCTGTAACCTGTCTGTAACCTGTCTGTAACCTGTCTGTAACATATCTGTAGTGTGTTGTCTGTAACCTGTCTGTAACCTGTCTGTAACCTATCTGTGGTGTATTGTCTGTATCCTGTCTGTAACCTGTCTGTAGTGTGTTGTCTGTAACCTGTCTGTAACCTATCTGTGGTGTGTTGTCTGAAACCTGTCTGTAACCTGTCTTTAACCTATCTGTAGTGTGGTGTCTGTAAACTATCTGTGGTGTGTTGTCTGTAACCTGTCTGTACCCTGTCTGTAGTGTGTTGTCTGTAACATGTCTGTAACCTGTCTGTAAACTATCTGTAGTGTGTTTTTCTGTAACATATCTGTGGTGTGTTGTCTGTAACCTGTCTGTAACCTGTCTGTAACCTGTCTGTAACATATCTGTAGTGTGTTGTCTGTAACCTATCTGTAGTGTGTTGTCTATAACCTATCTGTGGTGTGTTGTTTGTAACCTGTCTGTAACCTGTCTGTAACCTGTCTGTAACCTGTCTGTAATGTGTTGTCTATAACCTGTCTGTAACCTGTCTGTGGTGTGTTGTCTGTAACCTGTCTGTAACCTGTCTTTAACCTATCTGTAGTGTGGTGTCTGTAAACTATCTGTGGTGTGTTGTCTGTAACCTGTCTGTACCCTGTCTGTAGTGTGTTGTCTGTAACCTGTCTATAACCTGTCTGTAGCCTGTGGTGTGTTTTTTTATTTTATTTCACCTTTATTGTCTGTAACCTTTGTTGTCTGTAACCTGTCTGTAACCTGTCTGTAACCTATCTCTAGTGTGTTGTCTGTAACATATCTGTGGTGTGTTGTCTGTAGCCTGTCTGTAACCTGTCTGTGACCTGTCTGTGACCTATCTGTGGTGTGTTGTCTGTAGCCTGTCTGTAACCTATCTGTAGTGTGTTGTCTGTAGCCTGTCTGTAACCTATCTGTAGTGTGTTGTCTGTAACATATCTGTGGTGTGTTGTCTGTAACCTGTCTGTAACCTGTCTGTAACCTGTCTGTAACATATCTGTAGTGTGTTGTCTGTAACCTGTCTGTAACCTGTCTGTAACCTATCTGTGGTGTATTGTCTGTATCCTGTCTGTAACCTGTCTGTAGTGTGTTGTCTGTAACCTGTCTGTACCCTGTCTGTAGTGTGTTGTCTGTAACATGTCTGTAACCTGTCTGTAAACTATCTGTAGTGTGTTTTCTGTAACATATCTGTGGTGTGTTGTCTGTAACCTGTCTGTAACCTGTCTGTAACCTGTCTGTAACATATCTGTAGTGTGTTGTCTGTAACCTGTCTGTAACCTGTCTGTAACCTGTTTGTAACCTGTCTGTAGTGTGTTGTCTGTAACCTGTCTGTAAGCTATCTGTCTGTCTGTAACCTATCTGTGGTGTGTTGTCTGTAACATGTCTGTAACCTATCAGTGGCGTGTTGTCTGTAGCCTGTCTGTAACCTGTCTGTGACCTGTCTGTGACCTATCTGTGGTGTGTTGTCTGTAACCTGTCTGTAAACTGTCTGTAACCTCTCTGTAGTGTGTTGTCTGTAACCTATCTGTAGTGTGTTGTCTATAACCTATCTGTGGTGTGTTGTTTGTAACCTGTCTGTAACCTGTCTGTAACCTGTCTGTAACCTGTCTGTAACCTGTCTGTAATGTGTTGTCTATAACCTGTCTGTAACCTGTCTGTAATGTGTTGGCTATAACCTGTCTGTAACCTGTCTGTAATGTGTTGTCTATAACCTGTCTGTAACCTTTCTGTAACCTGTCTGCAACCTGTCTGTAATGTGTTGTCTCTAGTGTGTTGTTTGTAATGTGTTGTCTGTAGTGTGTTGTCTGTAACCTGTCTGTAGTGTGTTGACTGTACCCTGTCTGTGGTGGGTTGTCTGTAACCTGTCTGTAGCCTGTATGTAACCTGTCTGGAACCTGTCTGTAAGTGTTGTCTGTAGTGTGTTGTCGGTAACCTGTCTGTAATGTGTTGTCTGTAATGTGTTGTCTGTAGTGTGTTGTCTGTAACCTGTCTGTAGTGTGTTGACTGTACCCTGTCTGAGGTGGGTTGTCTGTAACCTGTCTGTAGCCTGTCTGTAACCTGTCTGGAACCTGTCTGTAAAGTGTTGTCTGTAGTGTGTTGTCGGTAACCTGTCTGTAATGTGTTGTCTGTAGTGTGTTGTTTGTAACGTGTTTGTAATGTGTTGTCTGTAGTGTGTTGTCTGTAAACTGTCTGTAGTGTGGTTGTTTGTTACATGTCTGTAGTGTGTTGTTTGTTTCCTGTCTGTAGTGTGTTGTCTGTAACCTGTCTGTAACCTATCTGTGGTGTGGTGTCTGTAACCTGTCTGTAACCTGTCTGTAACCTATCTGTGGTGTGTTGTCTGTAACCTATATGTGTTGTGTTGTCTGTAACCTATCTGTGGTATGTTGTCTGTAACCTGTCTGTAACCTGTCTGTAGCCTGTCTGTAACCTATCTGTGGTGTGTTGTCTGTAACCTGTCTGTAACCTGTCTGTAACCTATCTCTAGTGTGTTGTCTGTAACATATCTGTGGTGTGTTGTCTGTAACCTGTCTGTAATCTGTCTGTAATGTGTTTTCTGTAACCTATCTGTGGTATGTTGTCTGTAACCTGTCTGTAACCTGTCTGTAACCTGTCTGTAACCTATCTGTAGTGTGTTGTCTGAAACCTGTCTGTAACCTATCTGTAGTGTGTTGTCTGAAACCTGTCTGTAACCTGTCTGTAACCTGTCTGTAACCTATCTGTGGTGTGTTGTCTGTAGCCTGTCTGTAACATATCTGTGGTGTGTTATCTGTAACCTGTCTGTAACCTGTCTGTAACCTAACTGTGGTGTGTTGTCTGTAGCCTGTCTGTAACATATCTGTGGTGTGTTATCTGTAACCTGTCTGTAACCTGTCTGTAGTGTGTTGTCTGTAACCTATCTGTGGTGTGTTGTCTGTAACCTATCTGTGGTGTGTTGTCTGTAGCCTGTCTGTAACCTATCTCTAATGTGTTGTCTGTAACCTGTCTGTGGTGTGTTGTCTGTAGCCTGTCTGTAACCTGTCTGTGACCTGTCTGTGACCTATCTGTGGTGTGTTGTCTGTAACCTGTCTGTAACTGTCTGTAACCTCTCTGTAGTGTGTTGTCTGTAACCTATCTGTAGTGTGTTGTCTATAACCTATCTGTGGTGTGTTGTTTGTAACCTGTCTGTAACCTGTCTGTAACCTGTCTGTAACCTGTCTGTAATGTGTTGTCTATAACCTGTCTGTAACCTGTCTGTGGTGTGTTGTCTGTAACCTGTCTGTAACCTGTCTTTAACCTATCTGTAGTGTGGTGTCTGTAAACTATCTGTGGTGTGTTGTCTGTAACCTGTCTGT
Source organism: Oncorhynchus kisutch (assembly GCF_002021735.2). NCBI lineage: Eukaryota > Metazoa > Chordata > Actinopteri > Salmoniformes > Salmonidae > Oncorhynchus > Oncorhynchus kisutch. The sequence goes on from NW_022265263.1 coordinate 7,008, forward strand.
ACCCTGTCTGTAGTGTGTTGTCTGTAACCTGTCTATAACCTGTCTGTAACCTATCTGTAGTGTGTTGTCTGTAACATATCTGTGGTGTGTTGTCTGTAACCTGTCTGTAGTGTGTTGACTGTACCCTGTCTGTGGTGGGTTGTCTGTAACCTGTCTGTAGCCTGTCTGTAACCTGTCTGGAACCTGTCTGTAAAGTGTTGTCTGTAGTGTGTTGTCGGTAACCTGTCTGTAATGTGTTGTCTGTAATGTGTTGTCTGTAGTGTGTTGTCTGTAACCTGTCTGTAGTGTGTTGACTGTACCCTGTCTGTGGTGGGTTGTCTGTAACCTGTCTGTAGCCTGTCTGTAACCTGTCTGGAACCTGTCTGTAAAGTGTTGTCTGTAGTGTGTTGTCGGTAACCTGTCTGTAATGTGTTGTCTGTAGTGTGTTGTTTGTAACGTGTTTGTAATGTGTTGTCTGTAGTGTGTTGTCTGTAAACTGTCTGTAGTGTGTTGT
>NW_022265263.1:12500-15875 GCF_002021735.2 Oncorhynchus kisutch
AAAATATGAATAGTGACAGTGGAGAACATGGATGCTGTCACGCCTTGGTCATTGTATTTTGTGTTTTCGTTATATATTTGGTCAGGCCAGGGTGTGACAGGGGTTTATGTTATTGTATTTCGTATTGGGTTGTAGTATTTGGGATCGCGGCTGATTAGGGGTGTTGTATAGGCTTGGCTGCCTGAGGCGGTTCTCAATCAGCAGGTGGCTTCTCATTGCCTCTGATTGGGAACCGTATTTAGGTAGCCTGAGTTTCGCTTTGTCTTTCGTGGGTGATTGTTCCTGTCTTTGTGTAGTGTTCACCAGATAGGCTGTATTAGGTTTCACGTTCCGTTTGTTGTTTTCGTATTTATTTAGTTATTTCATGTATCGCCGTTTTCTTTATTAAAGATCATGAGTAACCACCACGCTGCATTTCGGTCCGACTCTCTCTCAACAAACGAAGAACGCCGTTACAGAATCACCCACCACACACGGACCGAGCAGCGTGGTAACAGGCAGCGACAGCAGGAGCAGCGAAAGGAGGACGTTATGGACAGCAATGGCATGGAGTATACGACGTGGGAAGAGATCGACAGGTGGGCGGCCGACCCAGAGAGAGTGCAGGAGCCCGCATGGGATTCGCTTGAGCAGTGCGAAGAAGGCTATAGGCGAATGGAGTTGGAGAAACAGACACGGCGGCGCAGAGCGAAACCCGAGAGTCACCCCCAAAAATGTATTGGGGGGGGCTCAGTGGCTGAGTCAGGAGATGGACCTGAGCCAACTCTCCTTGTTTATCGTGAGGAGCGCCAAGGAGGAGACCAGAACCAGAGCCGGTGTTAGAGGTGAGCGAAGATGAGACTGTGAAGGAGTTAATGGGGAAAGTGGAGTGGAGAGTAATGAGGGAGTTGCTAGCTTGGTGCTATAGATATCATATTCGTCCGACGGATCGTGTCAGGGATTTGATGGCACCTGAGTTAGCGCTCCATACTCGTCCTGAGGTGCGTGTTAGTCGGCTGGTGAAGTTGGTGCCAGCCTCACGCACCAGGCCTCCTGTGCACATCCCTAGCCTTGCACATCCTGTGCCACCTCCACACACCAGTCCTCCGGTAGCAGCTCCCCGCACCAGGCTTCCTGTGCGTGTCCTCGCTCCAGTATCACCAGTGCCCGCACCACGCATCAGGCCTACAGTGCGCCTCGCCTCTCCTGCTCTGTCGGAGTCTCCCACCTGTTCAACACAGCCAGAGCCTTCCTTCCCTCCTGCGCTGTCGGAGTCTCCCGCCTGTTCAGCGCAGCCAGCGCTTCTCTCCTCTCCTGCGCTGCCGGAGTCTCCCGCCTGTTCAGCGCAGACAGAGCTGCCAGCCTGCAGGGAGCAGCTGGAGCTGCCAGCCTGCATGGAGAAGCCAGCCTGCATGGAGCAGCAGAGCTGTCAGCCTGCATGGAGCAGCTAGAGCTGTCAGTCTGCAAGGAGCTGTCAGTCTGCAAGGAGCTGCCAGTCTGCAAGGAGCTGTCAGCCTGCATGGAGCAGTCAGAGCTGTCAGTCTGCATGAAGCAGCCAGAGCTGCCAGTCTGCAAGGGGCTGCCAGTCTGCAAGGAGCTGCCAGTCTGCAAGGAGCTGTCAGCCTGCATGGAGCAGTCAGAGCTGTCAGTCTGCAAGGAGCTGCCAGTCTGCAGGGAGCTGTCAGTCTGCAAGGAGCTGCCAGTCTGCAAGGAGCTGCCAGTCTGCAAGGAGCTGTCAGTCTGCATGAAGCAGCCAGAGATGTCAGTCTGCAAGGAGCTGTCAGTCTGCAAGGAGCTGCCAGTCTGCAAGGAGCTGCCAGTCTGCAAGGAGCTGTCAGTCTGCAAGGAGCTGCCAGTCTGCAAGGAGCTGTCAGCCTGCATGGAGCAGTCAGAGCTGTCAGTCTGCAAGGAGCTGCCAGTCTGCAGGGAGCTGTCAGTCTGCAAGGAGCTGCCAGTCTGCAAGGAGCTGTCAGTCTGCAAGGAGCTGTCAGCCTGCATGGAGCAGTCAGAGCTGTCAGTCTGCATGAAGCAGCCAGAGCTGTCAGTCTGCAAGGAGCTGCCAGTCTGCAGGGAGCTGTCAGTCTGCAAGGAGCTGTCAGTCTGCAAGGAGCTGTCAGTCTGCAAGGAGCTGTCAGCCTGCATGGAGCAGTCAGAGCTGTCAGTCTGCAAGGAGCTTCCAGTCTGCAGGGAGCTGTCAGTCTGCAAGGAGCTGTCAGTCTGCAAGGAGCTGTCAGTCTGCAAGGAGCTGTCAGCCTGCATGGAGCAGTCAGAGCTGTCAGTCTGCAGGGAGCTGTCAGTCTGCAGGGAGCTGTCAGTCTGCAAGGAGCGGTCAGTCTGCAAGGAGCTGTCAGTCTGCAAGGAGCTGTCAGCCTGCATGGAGCAGTCAGAGCTGTCAGTCTGCAAAGAGCTGCCAGTCTGCAAGGAGCTGTCAGCCTGCATGGAGCAGTCAGAGCTGTCAGTCTGCATAGAGCAGCTAGATCCGCCAGTCAACCAGAATCTTCCAGATCTGCTAGTCAACCAGAATCTTCCAGATCTGCTAGTCAACCTGAATCTTCCAGATCCGCCAGCCAGCCAGGATCTACCGGAGCCTACTACCTACCTGAGCTTCATCTCAGTACTGGGCTTCCTCTCAGTACTGGGCTTCCTCTCAGTACTGGGCTTCCTCTCAGTACTGGGCTTCCCCTCTGTTCCGGGCTGCCCTCAGTTCCGGGCTGCCCCTCAGTCCCGAGCTGCCCCTCAGTCCCGAGCTGCCCCTGTCCCGAGCTGCCCCTCAGTCCCGAGTTGCCCCTCAGTCCCGAGCTGCCCCTCAGTCCGAGCTGCCCCTCAGTCCCGAGCTGCCCCTTAGTCCCGAGCTGTCCCTCAGTCCCGAGATGCCCCTCAGTCACGAGCTGCTCCTCAGTTCTGTGGGGTTCTGGGTGAGGACTATTAGGCCATGGTCGGCGGCGAGGGTGGATTATCCCAGGACGCGAAGGGGAGGAACTATGACATTTATGGAGTGGGGTCCACGTCCCGAGCCGGAGCCGCCACCATGGACAGACGCCCACCCGGACCCTCCCTATGGTTTTGAGGTGCGTCCGGGAGTCCGCACCTTGGGGGGGGGGGGTTCTGTCACGCCTTGGTCATTGTATTTTGTGTTTTCGTTATATATTTGGTCAGGCCAGGGTGTGACAGGGGTTTATGTTATTGTATTTCGTATTGGGTTGTAGTATTTGGGATCGCGGCTGATTAGGGGTGTTGTATAGGCTTGGCTGCCTGAGGCGGTTCTCAATCAGCAGTCAGGTGATTCTCGTTGCCTCTGATTGGGAACCGTATTTAGGTAGCCTGAGTTTCGCTTTGTCTTTCGTGGGTGATTGTTCCTGTCTTTGTGTAGTGTTCACCAGATAGGCTGTATTAGGT
>NW_022265264.1:5000-10000 GCF_002021735.2 Oncorhynchus kisutch
ACGCCACTGCTGTTCCGAGGGCTAAGAGCAAACGAGGGGTATCTGAAATGCATCAGGACACTGAAACTGAATCCAGCAAGCCCCATCTATATTGGATTGGCATAGTAGCTCTTGCCAATAGATAGATAGATAGTCTGCGTCCTATTAGGTGACCAGGGCTGACAGGGAGAACCACAGGGCCGTGGTCAAAAGTCATGCATTAAATACAGAATACACTGTCATTTGGACTGCTGCTGGATTCCTCCTGGGGGGGGGGGGTTGCCAGTGGTGTGGACTGTATAGTGCAGTTTATGAATTCACAGGCAATTATATCAGCTCTTTAAATGATCTCTGCTGTTGGCTTTCTGTAGCTGTTCTCTTCCTCTGAGAGAGAGAGAGAGAGAGAGAGAGAGAGAGGAGAGAGAGAGAGAGAGAGAGAGGGAGAGGGAGGGAGGGAGGGAGAGAGAGAGAAAGAGAGGAGAGGGAGAGAGAGAAAGAGAGAGAGAGAGAGAAAAGAAAGAGAGAGAGAGAAAGTCAGATCTACAGGATATGTCAGTGTGTAGGGGCTAAGGCCTTTATCTATACACACACATGTAGGCCTGAATGTACACACACACACACACACACACACACACACAACACACACACACACACACACACACACACACACACACACACACACACACACCACACACACACACACACACATACACAGAGGATGAGGGATCATCGGCACACCAACCCCAGTGGAGGTGTCTGTGTGTCAGGGAAACCACCTGTCTTCCTGGGGGGGCTTATTTGTTTTCGGGCCCCAATGTATGTGTGTTTGTGTATCTCTCTCTCTCTCTCTTTCTCTGTCTCTCTCTCTGTCTGGTGTGTGTGTGTGTATGTGTGCGTGAGGCCACTAGATTAACCAGCAGGTCTAGGGCAGGATGGCTCCTTGATACAACACAGCTTATCTACAGGCGTACATAGGAACAGGTTCAGGGGGACACACACAAACACACTCCTGGAGACTCCTGAGAGATGAGCTGACTGGACAAAGGTGGTTCACATGTAGGGAGCATTATACTGTATATAAGCTCTGTAAAGGGGAGACCCACAGGGTCTCAGGCCCTTCCCAACAATGCAGAGAGAAAAATATATTAAAAAGAATATAAAGATAAAAACACAACTAATAAATACACAATGTGTAACGATAACGTGGCCATATACACTGAGGCCTTCCTAATATTGAGTTGCACACCTTTTGCCTCAATTAATCAGGTGTTGAAAGCGTTCCACAGGGATGCTGGCCCACGTTGACTCCAATGCTTCCCACAGTTGTGTCAAGTTGGCTGGATGTCCTTTGGGTGGTGGACCATTCTTGATACACACGGGAAACTATTGAGTGTGGAAAACCCAGCAGCGCTGCAGTTTTTTGACACAAACCGGTGCGCCTGGCACCTGCTACCATACTCCATTCAAAGGCACTTAAATATTTTGTCTTGCCCATTGACCCACTCAGTGGCACACATAGATTTAACAAATGACATCAATAAGGGATCATAGCTTTCACCTGGATTCACCCGGTCAGTCTACGTTATTGAAAGAGCAGGTGTTCCTCATGTTTTGCAGGGCTCAGTGTCCACGGGGTACCAGTGCTGAGGCGATGTGATGGGGGGTAATTAAGGTGTAAAGTGACTAGGCAACATGATAGATAATAAGCAGTAACAGCAGCGTGCAGTACAGTACGTGGGGAGTCAAATGAGTTATTGGGAAATGGGGTAAATGCAGATAGTCAGGGTAACTATTTGGTTGATTATTTAGCACTTATCAATCAAATGTATTTATAAAGCCCTTTTTACATTAGCCGATGTCACAAACTGCTGTACAGAAACCCAGCCTAAAACCTCAAACAGCGAGCGAAACAGATGTAGAATTGCGGTGGCTATGAAAAACTCCCTAGAAACCTAGAGAGGAACCAGGCTCTGAGGGGTGGCCAGTCCTCTTCTGGCTGTGCCGGGTGGAGATTATAACAGAACATGGCCAAGATGTTCAAACATTCATAGATGACCAGCAGGGTCAAAAATGAACAATCACAGTGGTTGTAAAGGGTGCAACAGGTCAGCACCTCAAGAGTAAATGTCAGTTGGCTTTTCATAGCCGATCATTAGTTAGAAACAGAAGGTGCGGGAGAGAGAGAGTCAAAAACAGCATGTCCGGGACAAGGTAGCACGTCCGGTGAACAGGTCAGAGTTCCATAGCTGCTGGCAGAACAGTTGAAACTGGAGCAGCAGCATGACCAGGTGGACTGGGGACAGCAAGGAGTCATCAGGCCAGGTAGTCCTGAGGCATGGTCCTAGGGCTCAGGTCCTCTGAGAGAGGAGAGAAAGAGAGAAAGAGAGAGAGTTAGAGGGAGCATACTTAAATTCACACAGGACACCGGATAAGACAGGAGAAATACTTAAGATATAACAGACTGACCCTAGCCCCCCGACACACTATTGCACCATAAATACTGGAGGCTTTGACAGTCTTATGGCTTGGGGGTAGAAGCTGTTCAGGGTCCTGTGGTTCCAGACTTGGTGTATCAGTACCGCTTGCATTGCGGAGAGAGAACAGTCTATGCCTTGGGTGGCTGGAGTCGTTGACCATTTTTATGGCCCTCCTCTGACACTGCCTGGTATAGAGATCCTGGATGGCAGTGAGCTTGGCCCTGTTGATGAACTGGACCATACGTACTTCTTTGAGGATCTGAGGGACCATGCCAAATCTTTTCAGCCTCCTGAGGGGAAAGAGGCATTGTCGTGCCTTCTTCCTGACTGTGTTGGTGTGTGTGGACCATGTTAATTCCTTATTGATGTGGACACTGAGGAACTTAAAGCTCTTGATGCACCGGTACCGCTTGCCATGCGGAAACAGAGAGAACAGTCTATGGCATGGGTGTTTGGAGTCTGTAACGATTTTCCAGTTATTTCACACCGGCCTATATAGAGGTCCTGGATGGCAGGGAGCTGTCCACACCACCCTCTGTAGCGCCATGCGATAAAGGACGATGCTATTGCCATACCAAGCACTAATGAAGCCAGTCAGGATTTGAGGCTCCATGCCAATGCTTTTCAACCTCCTGAGGGAAAAGAGGTGCTGTCGCGCCTTCTTCACGACTGTGCACATGTGTGTGGACCATTTTAAGTAATTAGTGATTTGTACCCGCGGAACTTGAAGCTCTCGACCCGCTCCACTGCAGCCCTGTCGATGTGGTTGGGGGCCTGCTCGGCCTTCCGTTTCCTGTGATCCACAATCATCTCCTTTGTCTTTCTGTCTTTTAGGGAGAGGTTGTTGTCCTGGCACCATACTGCCAGGTCTCTGACCTCCTCCCTATAGGCTGTCTCATCGTTGTTGGGGATCAGACCTACCACCGTTTTTTCATCAGCAATGGTGTTGGAGTCGTAAGCGGCCACACAGTCATGGTTGAACATGGAGTACAGGAGGGGACTAAGCACGCACCCCTGAGGGGACCCCCGTGTTGAGGGTCAGCGTGGCAGATATGTTGTTGTCTACCCTCACCATCTGGGGTCGGCCCCTCAGGAAGTCCAGGATCCAGTTGCAGAGGGAGGTGTTTAGTCCCAGGGTCCTTAGCTTAGTGATGAGCTTACAGGGCACTATGGTGTTGAACGCTGAGCTGTGGTCAATGAATAACATTCTCACATACAGTGGGGCAAAAAAGTATTTAGCCAGCCACCAATTGTGCAAGTTCTCCACTTAAAAAGATGAGAGAGGCCTGTAATTTTCATCATAGGTACACTTCAACTATGACAGACAAAATTAGAAACTAAATCCAGAAAATCACATTGTAGGATTTTTAATGAATTTATTTGCAAATTATGGTGGAAAACAAGTATTTGGTCACCTACAAACAAGCAAGATTTCTGGCTCTCACAGACCTGTAACTTCTTCTTTAAGAGGCTCCTCTATCCTCCACTCGTTACCTGTATTAATGGCACCTGTTTGAACTTGTTATCAGTATAAAAGACACCTGTCCACAACCTCAAACAGTCACACTCCAAACTCCACTATGGTCCAGACCATAGAGCTGTCAAAGGACACCAGAAACAAAATTGTAGACCTGCACCAGGCTGGGAAGACTGAATCTGCAATAGGTAAGCAGCTTGGTTTGAAGAAATCAACTGTGGGAGCAATTATTAGGAAATGGAAGACATACAAGACCACTGATAATCTCCCTCGATCTGGGGCTCCACGCAAGATCTCACCCCGTGGGGTCAAAATGATCACAAGAATTGTGAGCAAAAATCCCAGAACCACACGGGGGGACCTAGTGAATGACCTGCAGAGAGCTGGGACAAAAGTAACAAAGCCTACCATCAGTAACACACTACGCCATCAAGGACTCAAATCCTACAGTGCCAGAGGAAAACCGGAGGAAAACAATGTGTAGCATGCTTTCTGGTCACACGCCTCTAACAAACAGTACACTTCACTGGAGCCTCATTCTGAACATGGCTACTTCTTCATTTCTCAAAGGAAAAACCTCAACCAATTTCTAAAGACTGTTGACATCCAGTGGAAGAGATAGGAATTGCAAGAAGGTCCCTTAGAAATCTGGATTCCCAATGAAATCTCATTGAAAAGAGAGTGACCTAAAAAAAAGAATCTGAATGGTTTGTCCTCGTAGTTTCGCCTGCTAAATAAGTCACAGACATGATTCAAACAGTTTTAGAAACTTCAGAGTGTTTTCTATCCAAATATACTAATAATATGCATATCTTAGCTTCTGGGCATGAGTAGCAGGCAGTTTAATTTGGGCACGCTTTTCATCCAAATTTCCGAATCCTGCCCCCTATCCTAGAGAAGTTAATGGAGCCGGTGACTGTGGTAAACTCCTCAATGTTATCAGATGAATCCTGGAACAGTCCTGTAACTTAGCATCTGCTTCATATGACCTCTTCCTTATTGAGCGTCACTGGTACTTCCTGTTAGATCTTTTTTCTTGTGAACAGGAGGATAGTTATGGTCAGATT
>NW_022265265.1:0-10000 GCF_002021735.2 Oncorhynchus kisutch
GGAGAGAGATACAGAGAGGAAGGATGGATGGAGAAGAGAGGGAGAGCTATACGAGAGGAAGAGATGGATGGTAGACAGAGAGGGAGAGAGATACAGAGAGGAAGAGATGGATGGAGACAGAGAGGGAGGAGATCCAGGAGGACGAGATGGATGGAGACAGAGAGGAACGAGATGGATGGGAGACAGCGGGAGAAGAGAACAGAGAGGAGCGAGAGGAAGAGATGGATGGCGACTAGAGAAGAGGAGGGCGAGATACAGAGAGGAAGCGATACAGAGAGAATACATAGAGGAAGAGATGGATGGGCTGACAGAGACGGGAGAGAGAGAAGAGATGGATTGGAGACACAGAGGGAAGAGATAACAGAGAGGAAGAGATACCAGAAGAGATACATTAGAGGAAGAGATGGATGGAGACAGAGGAAGGAGAGAGAAGAGAGGAACGAGAATGGATTTGGAGACAGAGGGGAGAGGAGATACCAGAGAGGAAGAGAGAGGAAGAGATGGATGAGACAGAGAGGGAGAGATACAGAGAGGAAGAGATACAGAGAGAGATACAGAGAGGAAGAGAGAGGAAGAGATGGATGGAGACAGAGAGGGAGAGATACAGAGAGGAAGAGATACAGAGAGAGATACATAGAGCAAGAGATGGATGGAGACAGAGAGGAAGAGGTGGATGGAGGACAGAGAGGAAGAGAGAGGAAGAGGTGGATGGAGACAGAGAGGAAGAGAGAGGAAGAGATGGATGGAGACAGAGGGAGAGAGAACATAGAGGAAGAGATGGATGGAGACAGAGATGGAGAGAGATACAGAGAGGAAGAGAGAGGACGAGATGGATGGAGACAGAGAGGGAGAGATATACAGAGAGGGAGAGAGAGGAAGAGATGGATGGAGACAGAGGGAGGAGAGAAAATAGAGTAAGAGATGGATGCAGACAGAGAGGGAGAGAGATACAGAGAGGAAGAGATGGATGAGACAGAGAGGGAGAGATACAGAGAGGAAGAGATGGATGGAGACAGAGAGGGAGAGAGATACAGAGAGGAAGAGATGGATGGAGACAGAGAGGGAGAGAGAAACATAGAGGAAGAGAGAGGAAGAGATGGATGGAGACAGAGAGGGAGAGAGATACAGAGAGGAAGAGATGGATGGAGACAGAGAGGGAGAGAGATACTCTCTCTGTATATCTCTCTGTAAGAGATGGATGCAGACAGAGAGGGAGAGAGATACAGAGAGATATACAGAGAGAGTAAGAGATGGATGCAGACAGAGAGGGAGAGAGATGCAGAGAGGAAGAGATGGATGCAGACAGAGAGGGAGAGAGATACAGAGAGATATACAGAGAGAGTAAGAGATGGATGCAGACAGAGAGGGAGAGAGATACAGAGAGGAAGAGATGGATGGAGACAGAGAGGGAGAGATATACAGAGAGGAAGAGATGGATGGAGACAGAGAGGGAGAGAGATACAGAGAGGAAGAGATGGATGGAGACAGAGAGGGAGAGATGGATGGAGACAGAGGGAGAGAGATACAGAGAGGAAGAGAGAGGAAGAGATGGATGGAGACAGAGAGGGAGAGATACAGAGAGGAAGAGATACAGAGAGAGATACATAGAGGAAGAGATGGATGGAGACAGAGGGAGAGAGATACAGAGAGGAAGAGATACAGAGAGAGATACATAGAGCAAGAGATGGATGGAGACAGAGAGGAAGAGGTGGATGGAGACAGAGAGGAAGAGAGAGGAAGAGGTGGATGGAGCCAGAGAGGAAGAGAGAGGAAGAGATGGATGGAGACAGAGGGAGAGAGAAACATAGAGGAAGAGATGGATGGAGACAGAGAGGGAGAGATATACAGAGAGGAAGAGGTGGATGGAGACAGAGAGGGAGAGAGATACAGAGAGGAAGAGGTGGATGGAGACAGAGAGGGAGAGATATACAGAGAGGGAGAGAGATACATAGAGGAAGAGAGAGGAAGAGATGGATGGAGACAGAGAGGGAGAGAGATACAGAGAGGGAGAGAGATACATAGAGGAAGAGAGAGGAAGAGATGGATGGAGACAGAGAGGGAGAGAGATACATAGAGGAAGAGAGAGGGAGAGATGGATGGAGACAGAGAGGGAGAGAGATACAGAGAGGAAGAGATGGATGGAGACAGAGAGGGAGAGAGATACAGAGAGGAAGAGATGGATGGAGACAGAGAGGGAGAGAGAAACATAGAGGAAGAGATGGATGGAGACAGAGAGGGAGAGAGATATAGAGAGGAAGAGATGGATGGAGACAGAGGGAGAGAGATATAGAGAGGAAGAGATGGATGGAGACAGAGAGGGAGAGAGATTACTCTCTCTGTATATCTCTCTGTAAGAGATGGATGCAGACAGAGAGGGAGAGAGATACAGAGAGATATACAGAGAGAGTAAGAGATGGATGCAGACAGAGAGGGAGAGAGATGCAGAGAGGAAGAGATGGATGCAGACAGAGAGGGAGAGAGATACAGAGAGATATACAGAGAGAGTAAGAGATGGATGCAGACAGAGAGGGAGAGAGATACAGAGAGGAAGAGATGGATGGAGACAGAGAGGGAGAGATATACAGAGAGGAAGAGATGGATGGAGACAGAGAGGGAGAGAGATACAGAGAGGAAGAGATGGATGGAGACAGAGAGGGAGAGATGGATGGAGACAGAGGGAGAGAGATACAGAGAGGAAGAGAGAGGAAGAGATGGATGGAGACAGAGAGGGAGAGATACAGAGAGGAAGAGATACAGAGAGAGATACATAGAGGAAGAGATGGATGGAGACAGAGGGAGAGAGATACAGAGAGGAAGAGATACAGAGAGAGATACATAGAGCAAGAGATGGATGGAGACAGAGAGGAAGAGGTGGATGGAGACAGAGAGGAAGAGAGAGGAAGAGGTGGATGGAGACAGAGAGGAAGAGAGAGGAAGAGATGGATGGAGACAGAGGGAGAGAGAAACATAGAGGAAGAGATGGATGGAGACAGAGAGGGAGAGATATACAGAGAGGAAGAGGTGGATGGAGACAGAGAGGGAGAGAGATACAGAGAGGAAGAGGTGGATGGAGACAGAGAGGGAGAGATATACAGAGAGGGAGAGAGATACATAGAGGAAGAGAGAGGAAGAGATGGATGGAGACAGAGAGGGAGAGAGATACAGAGAGGGAGAGAGATACATAGAGGAAGAGAGAGGAAGAGATGGATGGAGACAGAGAGGGAGAGAGATACATAGAGGAAGAGAGAGGGAGAGATGGATGGAGACAGAGAGGGAGAGAGATACAGAGAGGAAGAGATGGATGGAGACAGAGAGGGAGAGAGATACAGAGAGGAAGAGATGGATGGAGACAGAGAGGGAGAGAGAAACATAGAGGAAGAGATGGATGGAGACAGAGAGGGAGAGAGATATAGAGAGGAAGAGATGGATGGAGACAGAGGGAGAGAGATATAGAGAGGAAGAGATGGATGGAGACAGAGAGGGAGAGAGATACAGAGAGGAAGAGATGGATGGAGACAGAGGGAGAGAGATATAGAGAGGAAGAGATGGATGGAGACAGAGAGGGAGAGAGAAACATAGAGGAAGAGAGAGGAAGAGATGGATGGAGACAGAGGGAGAGAGATACAGAGAGGAAGAGATGGATGGAGACAGAGGGAGAGAGATATAGAGAGGAAGAGATGGATGGAGACAGAGAGGGGAGAGAGAAACATAGAGGAAGAGAGAGGAAGAGATGGATGGAGACAGAAAGGGAGAGAGAAACATAGAGGAAGAGAGAGGAAGAGATGGATGGAGACAGAGGGAGAGAGATACAGAGAGGAAGAGATGGATGGAGACAGAGGGAGAGAGATATAGAGAGGAAGAGATGGATGGAGACAGAGAGGGAGAGAGAAACATAGAGGAAGAGAGAGGAAGAGATGGATGGAGACAGAGAGGGAGAGAGATACAGAGAGGAAGAGATGGATGGAGACAGAGAGGGAGAGAGATACAGAGAGGAAGAGGTGGATGGAGACAGAGAGGGAGAGATATACAGAGAGATACAGAGAGGAAGAGATGGATGGAGACAGAGAGGGAGAGATATACAGAGAGATACAGAGAGGAAGAGATGGATGGAGACAGAGAGGGAGAGAGATACAGAGAGGAAGAGAGAGGGAGAGATGGATGGAGACAGAGAGGGAGAGAGAAACATAGAGGAAGAGAGAGGAAGAGATGGATGGAGACAGAGGGAGAGAGATACAGAGAGGAAGAGATGGATGGAGACAGAGGGAGAGAGATATAGAGAGGAAGAGATGGATGGAGACAGAGAGGGAGAGAGAAACATAGAGGAAGAGAGAGGAAGAGATGGATGGAGACAGAAAGGGAGAGAGAAACATAGAGGAAGAGAGAGGAAGAGATGGATGGAGACAGAGGGAGAGAGATACAGAGAGGAAGAGATGGATGGAGACAGAGGGAGAGAGATATAGAGAGGAAGAGATGGATGGAGACAGAGAGGGAGAGAGAAACATAGAGGAAGAGAGAGGAAGAGATGGATGGAGACAGAGAGGGAAAGATATATAGAGAGGAAGAGAGAGGGAGAGATGGATGGAGACAGAGAGGGAGAGAGATACAGAGAGGAAGAGAGAGGGAGAGATGGATGGAGACAGAGAGGGAGAGATATACAGAGAGGAAGAGATGGATGGAGACAGAGAGGGAGAGATATACAGAGAGGGAGAGATGGATGAGACAGAGAGGGAGAGAGATACAGAGAGGAAGAGATGGATGGAGACAGAGAGGGAGAGAGATACAGAGAGGAAGAGATGGATGGAGACAGAGAGGGAGAGAGAAACATAGAGGAAGAGATGGATGGAGACAGAGGGAGAGAGATATAGAGAGGAAGAGTTGGATGGAGACAGAGGGAGAGAGATATAGAGAGGAAGAGATGGATGGAGACAGAGGGAGAGAGATACAGAGAGGAAGAGATGGATGGAGACAGAGGGAGAGAGATATAGAGAGGGAGAGAGATATAGAGAGGGAGAGAGATATAGAGAGGGAGAGAGATATAGAGAGAGAGAGATGGATGGAGACAGAGAGGGAGAGATATAGAGAGGGAGAGAGATACAGAGAGGGAAAGAGATATAGAGAGGGAGAGAGATATAGAGAGGGAGAGAGATACAGAGAGAGAGAGATGGATGGAGACAGAGAGGGAGAGATATAGAGAGGGAGAGAGATACAGAGAGGGAAAGAGATATAGAGAGGGAGAGAGATATAGAGAGGGAGAGAGATACAGAGAGGGAGAGAGATATAGAGAGGGAGAGAGATACAGAGAGGGAGAGAGATATAGAGAGGGAGAGAGATATAGAGAGGGAGAGAGATACAGAGAGGGAAAGAGATATAGAGAGGGAGAGAGATATAGAGAGGGAGAGAGATACAGAGAGGGAGAGAGATATAGAGAGGGAGAGAGATACAGAGAGGGAGAGAGATATAGAGAGGGAGAGAGATATAGAGAGGGAGAGAGATACAGAGAGGGAGAGAGATATAGAGAGGGAGAGAGATATAGAGAGGGAGAGAGATATAGAGAGGGAGAGAGATATAGAGAGGGAGAGAGATATAGAGAGGGAGAGAGATATAGAGAGGGAGAGAGATACAGAGAGGGAGAGAGATACAGAGAGGAAGAGAGAGGGAGAGATAGATGGAGACAGAGAGGGAGAGAGATGCAGAGAGGAAGAGATGGATGGAGACAGAGAGGGAGAGAGATACAGAGAGGAAGAGATGGATGGAGACAGAGAGGGAGAGAGATACAGAGAGGGAGAGAGATATAGAGAGGGAGAGAGATACAGAGAGGAAGAGATGGATGGAGACAGAGAGGGAGAGAGATACAGAGAGGGAGAGAGATATAGAGAGGGAGAGAGATACAGAGAGGAAGAGATGGATGGAGACAGAGAGGGAGAGAGATACAGAGAGGGAGAGAGATATAGAGAGGGAGAGAGATACAGAGAGGAAGAGATGGATGGAGACAGAGAGGAAGAGAGAAACAGAGAGGGAGAGAGATATAGAGAGGGAGAGAGATACAGAGAGGCAGAGGTGGATGGAGACAGAGAGGAAGAGATGGATGGAGACAGAGAGGAAGAGAGAAACAGAGAGGGAGAGATGGATGGAGACAGAGAGGGAGAGAGATATAGAGATGGATGGAGACAGAGAGGGAGAGAGATACAGAGAGGGAGAGAGATATAGAGGGAGAGAGACACAGAGAGGGAGAGATACAGAGATGGATGGAGACAGAGAGGGAGAGAGATATAGAGAAGGGAAACAGTGAGAGGAGTTGAAGTCTTGCTGATGACACACTGTCACTCTTTAGACAACCATGCTAAACACCTGACAAGACAATGATGGAGGGAGGTAGAGATGGAGGGAAATGGATGGAGAGAGAGATGGCAGGAAAAGGTGCATGCACAGAGCAGACACCTTGCTCAACTGCACGCATGCACAGTGGTAGTCACAATGACTATCCTGATGGGGATGTTTTTGAGGATGATGAAGATGATGATGATGATGGTATTGCTATCTCCTATATAAGAGGGCATTTACAAAGCCACACACACACAGGACACGCTAATGTTGAGGGTGTGTGTTTGTTGGACTTACACTGCCATCTTCAGGCCGTTAGTTGAACATGTCCTCACTTCTAATATTAATTAAAGCTGGTTGTACTATTACAGGTTTTGACAGTTGCTTTAACACATGATTTCTGAAAAGATGGTTCCTTTTCTCTAGACTTTACACAGAAAACCCCAAAACACACAACATACAAAACATCACACATCTCTTGCAAAACCAAAACATCGTCATTCAAAACTATTTTTAACTCTTATCAAAATTGTGTTTTTGCAATCAAGACTCTACACACAAAACATCAAATGATTAGCTCTTATACACGCGCCAAAGACACACAGACGTGACAAATGTAAAAGACTACTACTATCTTGTGTTTTCGCATGTTCAGTGGAGTCCACGGCAGTTTATCATAGCACTCACACATACATGTATGCACAAATATATACAGTATTGTATGCATATTCAGTATATATTTACACTATAAACAGGAATGCAAAACATTTCGGGATGAACAGTAACAGACAAAAACAAATAAACAAGTAAACAAACAGTTTTACAGTTTTATAAAGAGAAAAACAATAAGGCTGCATCCTGTTTGGGTCTGGCCACAGCGCCGTATCAACATCACAAGCAGTGTTCTCTCTGGCTAAACAGCGGGGGAAGTAGCGTCTGGAGTGGCGTATCCAGCCGTGGCACGCCCCCTCGTCTACGTCACCACAGACCTTCTCCATCTCCCGGGGAAGGGGTATGCATTGGTGGGGTTGGTGATCGTATATATCTACCAACGCCATGTCAGAAATAACTCTTCTATTGGGTTTAGAAATGAAGAATAAGTGTCAAAGCATTGTGATGTTGCCACAGTGACGATGGCGCTGTGTCCTATGCGGTTTCTTCCCCTGCGTCTTGTTTTGGTTAAGGCCGACCTCATCGACGTAGACGAAATCATGATGCTCTGCAGCAGCATCTAGTTGCGTAACTCTCTGAAACAGACAAGACAAAACATTATTATATGACAGTATGAATAGACATATACAGTAGCCGTCAATATGTAGCACAATGCACTGGATTACAGTACCAATGAATAGTATAGCTTACTTGTACGTTTTCATAGCGCAGTTGTTTCACTCTGTCAGAATTTGCCTCAAATGGCACTCTGTAGAGCTGCTTCTTACGAATCTGATGGCGATTCAGGAGACGGCCAAGTGAGGATAAGCCCACCCTATTTATGTTACTGAATGTTGTGTTGTCAGCGATAATGTGGTGTTGCAGTTGTCGTACATGTTTGCTGTTGTTGTTTGAAAAGACCATATTCAATATGTGTTGTTTCTGCTCTGCTGTGAACATCGGTTTTTTTTTTCACCATTGAAGGGTCGTCTAGCAATTCTGCAAAAGCATGATGTGAATGGTTAGGGTGCAGGATTTCTTTCAGTATGAAATGTCACTGTAGTGCAGTACCTCCAGTAGCGTGATATAGAGGGTAGGTTTACTTACATGTCTCATTTCGAAATGTCCAGATGACACATGCTGCAGTGCAGCAGCTCAAGTTAGGCTGGACCCTCTACCCAGCCTCCTTGAAACTCAAACCACGCTTGACCAAAGTGGCCAGGATCTCATCTGTGATCCTTCTTCCTCATCTGTGATCCTTCTTCCTCGTCCTCCTCGTCCTCCTCGTCCCCGTCGTCCTCTTCGTCCTCCTCTCCCTCCTCGTCTTCCTCGTCCTTGTCCTCCTCCTCCACCTTGCCCTCATCCTCGTCTCCCTTTTACTCTAACTCTCTCTCCAAAATGGGCCTCCATTGTTGTCCAAACCAAGAAAGCCAACCTGAAGCCTATTTATAGTGCTCAAGCTCTGATTTCTAAGTAAAGAAATTAGCTATGTGTTTTCACATGTGGGTGTACGTAATGGGTAAATGACTGTGGCATATTAATGGCTGTGTTTTCCAAACGAAACACAAGACCTGTTAGCTTTGAATGATGTGTCTAATGTAGAGAACTGTGTTTAGTGTTTTGCAAAAAAGTGTGTTTTACAATTGCAAACTGAGTGTAAAGCAGATAATGTGTTTGCAGATTTGCAGACTTGGTCTAAAGATGAGGAACATGAGATAATGGTTTCACTGAGAGTTCCTCAAGTACCGCTTTTAGTGTGTAAGAGATTATAAGAAACTGTAACACAAACATACCATCATTAACAGCCGTGATACCTTCTTATCTGTCATGACATAGATCAATCTTCAATACCTGTGATATCTTATCTGTCATGACATAGATCAATCATCAATAACTGTGATATCTTGTGTCATGACATAGATCAATCATCAATAACTGTGATATCTTGTGCCATGACATAGATCAATCATCAATACCTGTGATATCTTATGTGTCATGACATAGATCAATCATCAATAACTGTTATATCTTGTGTCATGACATAGATCAATCATCAATACCTGTGATATCTTATGTGTCATGACATAGATCAATCATCAATACCTGTGATATCTTATGTGTCATGACATAGATCAATCATCAATACCTGTGATATCTTATGTGTCATGACAGATCAATCATCAATGCCTGTGATATCTTATGTGTCATGACATAGATCAATCATCAATAGATGTGATATCTTATCTGTCATGACATAGATCAATCATCAATAGATGTGATATCTTATGTGTCATGACATAGATCAATCATCAATAACTGTTATATCTTGTGTCATGACATAGATCAATCATCAATACCTGTGATATCTTATGTGTCATGACATAGATCAATCATCAATACCTGTGATATCTTATGTGTCATGACATAGATCAATCATCAATACCTGTGATATCTTATGTGTCATGACAGATCAATCATCAATGCCTGTGATATCTTATGTGTCATGACATAGATCAATCATCAATACCTGTGATATCTTATGTGTCATGACATAGATCAATCATCAATACCTGTGATATCTTATGTGTCATGACATAGATCAATCATCAATAACTGTGATATCTTATGTGTCATGACATAGATCAATCATCAATACCTGTGATATCTTATGTGTCATGACATAGATCCATCATCAATAGATGTGATATCTTATCTGTCATTACATAGATCAATCATCAATACCTGTGATATCTTATTTGTCATTACATAGATCAATCATCAATAGATGTGATATCTTATCTGTCATTACATAGATCCATCATCAATAGATGTGATATCTTATCTGTCATTACATAGATCCATCATCAATAGATGTGATATCTTATCTGTCATTACATAGATCAATCAGAGGAGGAATGTTCTCTATCTGTCATCCTAAACCTGAGACAGAATACATTCAGGATGTGATCCTGGTTCAGGTTCAGAATCTGATAGTGGGTGTTTTCTGTCCCAATGCAGCGTGAAGATA
>NW_022265266.1:0-15888 GCF_002021735.2 Oncorhynchus kisutch
CCTCTGGTCAACAATACTCACCTTGAAAGAGCCACCCAGCCTGTTGGAGCTCCTTCAGCTCCTTCCTCTCTCCTGGAATCTCTGCTGGACCTTCTGCTGACTCATCCCCAGCTGCCTCTGAGGAGAATCACTCTTCAATGAGCTATCAAGCTTTATTAGTCCAGTAGATCAATAGTATAGTAATGTGGCATAGGACCCATAGAGAGGAAGGTCGACAATCCTGAGGAAGTCCCTTTACAATATGATATTATGTTGCTATGTGAATCATTATAGTTTTAATGGTAGGCCCTACATATCAAGGGGTGAGACTGAACTTTGGACTCATAAAAGGCATTCTTCAGAATGATAATAGTGTTTGACTTTAGAAAATGGTGATACATTGGAGAATCTGGGTTTACCATATCTATATAATCAAGCTTTGTGTTCATGTTTGTTCTGCCGTGGTGGATCCATTTAATTTGAATGATCTCATATTAAAACAGATTTAGTTCCTACTGTATCTTCAATTCTTTGTTTATCAGACAGTCACCAACAAGTTGTTATGGTCTTACCTGTTTCTCAGTCCTCTTCTGCTGCAGCTGACACTGTATCATGGCCTTATGTTCATCCATTGTACACAGCAGACAGATACACTGCTGATCGGTACGACAGTAAACCTCCAGCAGTTTGTCATGATGAGAGCAGATCTTCTCTGTAGTTGTGGCCGTGGCTTTGACCAGCTTGTGCTTCTTCAAAAGCAGGAAATTCATAGTGAGGTTGGAGGTGAGTTTCACAGTAAGATGCCAGACATGCCAGACAGGACATGAGGGCTTTCTGCTTTCTGGTCCCAGTGCAGAATCACACGCCACATCTCCAGGTCCAGCATAGCACAGAGCAGGAGGGGGAGCAGCTGGAGTCCTGTCTTCCTCAGTTTCTCCACCAGCTCAGCCAACATGTTATTTTTCCTCAGATTAGGCCTGGAGTGAAGGTCTCTCTGCACTGAGGACAGCTATAGACCCTTTCAGAACATCCTGATCCCAGCAACCCTCAATACAGCTCCTACAGTAACTATGTCCACAGGGAATAGTGACCGGCTCCTTCAGTAAATCCAGACAGACAGAACAACAGAACTGGTCTGGTCCAGCAGATCTCCCTGTCGAGCCATTTGGACGGTTGTCACTGTCACACAGACAGACGACAGAGAGACTCAGATCAGTTTCGTTTCCTCAGAAGAGGGTTTGTGGGAGGGGGAGGGACTTCTGGTTCTGCCAGAGGGCTGGGGTTAGAAGGAGGGAGAGGGTTAGAGGAATGGAGGAAGAGAGAGAGAGGAACTGCATGCAACAGCAAGAGGGAGACAATAGTTTTGTTCCAAGGTTAGAGCCCTTAACATGGAACAAATGACATCATGAATGTTAAAAATGGAGTTGTTAGAATATATGAAGGGTAACAGCTTCTATGAAGTACGTATGTATCATTATTTAATGGACCTTTATAATGCCTTATAATACACTATGTGTTGTAATTAATCAATAAGAACTCAGGAGGTGTGGTATATAGTTAATATACAGTACCACAGATAAGGACTGAGGAGGTGTGGTATATAGTTAATATACAGTACCACAGATAAGGACTGAGGAGGTGTGGTATATAGTTAATATACAGTACCACAGATAAGGACTGAGGAGGTGTGGTAATAGTTATATATCTAACAATGCTTGTGTTCCTGGCTCCAACAGGGGCAGTAATATCTAACAATGCTTGTGTCAGTAGTAGTTAAATAGGACAGGCCTTGACTAGAATACAGTATATACATATTGTAGCAGTATTTATTAGAGAGGGGTAAAGATAAAGATTTGTTGGGGCGCCAGGCAGGTATTAACCCTGCCGAAAGGAGAAGAGTAGAATAGAGAGAGTACCACTACCAGACACACACATCAGCAGAAGAGACTGCCTAGAGTGTAGCCTGTTTACCAGATAGCCAGTGGAGGAGAGAGAGAAGAGAATACACACCCTATAAAACCCACATCACAGCACAGGAGTAACCAAGAATACCTCATACAATAATAATGTCAGAGCAAGTGAACAGTAACTTCATACAAGAAAGAACCCAGTCATCATCAGAGGATTTGCAGTAACATGTATTATGTTCCAGTGGATGAGAGCAGAGGGTATGAATGTGGGGGTGTTCATAGACCACAACAAGGCGTGCCGGGTCCTGTCTGAACGTCTGATGGTTTGTATGTCAAAGCTTCGCAACAATATTGCTACTAATCCATGAGAACCATAACCGGCGCGGCTGCAAACGATAACAACACGACCTAGAGCTGTCACACCGATGATTGAGTTAAATACTTTATAAACTACAACACGCTGAAAATAAACCAAACTTCTGCAGCATAGCACGTCCGATAGTTGTATGTCAAAGCTTAATATCCCCTCTTGACCTATTTGAACTGGTCCTTGTGTGCAACTTGGTGTGTAATCTAGTGGAACAACATCACAACTGCTAAACACACATCATGAGAACAATGCAGTTTAAAGACATTCACCTTGGATAAAAGTGTCCTATATCAGTCTACAGGTTTCATGGGAATCCATTAGGGAATCACATGATGACTGGGACCTATGAATGAACCTGCAATTCAAAATGGTTGGCTTGCAGTATGTTTGGCTTGGAGTCTTACATCAGCAGGTATCTATCTGCTTGTGGTGATGACAGTAATACCCAGGAGTAGAACACAGTATCTATTGCTGTGGTGATGACAATAATACCAGGATAGAACACAGTTATCTATCTGCTGTGGTGATGACAGTAATACCCAGGATGTAGAACACAGTTATCTATCTGCTGGTGGTGATGACAGTAATACCAGTCAGGATGTAGAACACAGTTATCTATCTGCTGAGGGTGATGACAGTAAACCCAGGATGTAGAACACAGTTATCTAGCTGCTGTGGGTGATGACAGTAATACCCAGGATGTAGAACACAGTTATCTAGCTGCTGTGGTGATGACAGTAATACCCAGGATGTAGAACACAGTTATCTATCTGCTGAGGTGATAACACCACCCCAGACTACACATCTACCACTATCAGATTAGAGCCATAAGGGAGACTAGAGATCTACCACCCGAATACCACCAGATTAGAGCCATACGGGAGCCTAGACATCTTCCATCCCCACTACCACTATCAGATTAGAGCCATAAGGGATACTAGACATCTACCACTATAAATAGAGCCATAAAGGAGACTAGACATCTACCACCACACTACCATTATCAGATTAGAGCCATAAAGGAGACTAGGACATCTACCACCCCACTACCACTATCAGATTAGAGCAAAAAGGGAGACTAGACTATTTCCAACCCACTACCACTATCAGATTAGAGCCGTAAGGGATACTAGACACATACCACCCCACTACCACTATCAGATTAAGGGAGATAAGACATCTACCCACTAGATTAGAGCCATAAAGGAGACTAGACATCTACAACCCCACTACCACTATCAGATTAGAGCCCCATAAAGGAGATTATAATTCTACCACTATCAGATTAGAGCCGTAAAGGAAACTAGACATCAACCAGCCTTAGGGATACTAGACATCTACCACCCAAATACCACTATCAGATTACAGCCATAAGGGAGACAGACATCTACCACCCAAATACCACTATCAGATTAGAGCCAAAGGGATACTAGACACATACCACCCACTACCACTATCAGATTAGAGCCAAAAGGAGATTAGAATTCTACCACTATCAGACTAGAGCCGTAAAGGAGACTAGACATTACCACCCAACTACCACTATCAGATTAGAGCCGTAAAAAAGACTAAACAGCTACTACTACCAAATTAGAGCCATAAGGGAGTCTAGACATCTACAACCCCAACTACCACTATCAGATTAGAGCCAAAAGGGAGCCTAGGCATCTACCACACCATTACCACTGTCAGATTAGCGCCATAAGGAAGACTAGACATTTCTACACCTCAGATTAGAGCCATAAGGGAACCTAGACATCTACCACTACCAGATTAGAGCCATAAGGGAGACTAGACCATTTCCACCCACTACCACTATCAGATTAGAGCCGTAGGGATACTAGACACATACCACCCCACTACCACTATCAGATTAAGGGAGATAAGACATCTACCACTACCAGATTAGAGCCATAAAGGAGACTAGAAATCTACACTCCTATATCATTACCAGATTAGAGCCATAGTGGACACTAGACAGCAACCACTATCAGATAGAGCCGTAAGGAGACTAGACCTACAACCCCACTACCACTATCAGATTAGAGCCGTAAAGGAGACTAGACATCTACCACACAACTACCACTGTCAGATTAGAGCAAAAAGGAAGCCTAGGCAACTTCCACCTCATTACCACTATCTGATTATTCCCATAAGGGATACTAGACATCTACCACCGAATACCACTATCAGATTATAGCCATAAGGGGGACTAGACAATTTCCAACCCACTATCAGATTAGAGCCGTAAGGGATACTAGACACATACTCCCCACACCACACACCAGATTAGAGCCATAAGGGAGACTAGACAGCTAGCATACCAATTAGAGCCATAAGGGAGACTAGACATCTACCACTATCAGATTGAGCATAAGGGAGAACTAGACATCTATCACTATCAGATTAGAGCCATAAGGGAGACTAGACATCTTCCACAACACTACCACTATCAGATTGGAGCTAGCTATAGGGAGACTAGACATCTGCCATTACCAGATTAGAGCCATAGGGAGACTAGGACACATAACACTATCTATTAGGGGCATAATGGAGACTAGACATCTTCCACAACACTACCACTATCAGATTGGAGCCAATAAGGGGATAGACATCTGCCATTACCAGATTAGAGCCATAGGGGGAGACTAGACATAAACACTATCATATTAGGGGCATAAGGTAGACTAGACGTCTATCACTATCAGATTAGAACCATAAGGGAGACTAGACATCTTCCACCCGAATACCACTATCAGATTATAGCCATAAGGGAGATAGACAATTCCAACCCACTATCAGATTAGAGCGTAAGGGTACTAGACACATACTACCCCACTACCACTACCAGATTAGAGCCATAAGGGAGACTAGACAGCTAGCACTACCAAAATTAGAGCCATAAGGAGACTAGACATCTACCACTATCGGATAGAGCCATAAGGGAGACTAGACATCTATCACTATCAGATTAGAGCCATAAGGGAGACTAGACATCTTCCACAACACTACCACTATCAGATTGGAGCCATAAGGGAGACTAGACATCTGCCATTACCAGATTAGAGCCATAGGGGAGACTAGACATAACACTATCATATTAGGGGCATGAGGTAGACTAGACATCTATCACTATCAGATTAGAGCCAAAAAGGGCGACTAGACACTATCAGATTTAGAGCCATATGGGGAGACTAGACATTTACCACTATCAGATTAGAGCCATAAGGGAGACTAGACATGTACCACTATCAGATTAGAGCCATAAGGGATTCTAGACATCTATCACTATCAGATTAGAGCCATAAGGGACACTAGACATGTACCACCCCACTACCACTATCAGATTAGAGCTGTCACGAACCGGCTCCAAGCCCGTAACAAAAGGAGACACGTGGACATAAGGCGTAACAAAAGATATATTTATTAATTAAAGCAACTAAGGAAAATAACAGTGGTGTGTGTAATCAGTAATGTAAGTGAGTGTTTTGCACGCATGAATGTGATAATGCAGGGTGTTGAAAGATGCTGTCGCAAACAAACCCAAAAACCACCAAGCACAACAAAATCCATAAAGGTGTCTGCATGGAGAGGGTCTCCTCCATGAATGGGGAAGTGGTTTGTATTTATCCTGGGAGACACCGGGCCCAGGTGTTTCCCATGTAGCTGATGACCCTCCCAACTCCGCACACCGACATCCTAATAAGGAACCAACAAAGAGAGAATCGGCAGACAGGTGGGAGGGTCGTCACAGAGCCTAAGGGAGAATAGGCATTACCACCACCAGATTAGATCCATAAGGGAATCTAGACATCTCAAATCCCACTACCACTATCAGATTAGAGCCATAAAGGGAGACTAGGACATCTTCCTCCCCACTACCACTATCAGATTAGAGCCATAAAAGGAGACGAGACATCTACCACTATCAGATTAGAGCCATAAGGGAGTCTAGAACATCTTCCACCCCACAACCACAATCAGATTAGAGCCATAAAGGAGATTAGACATATGCCACTATCAGATTAGAGCCGGAAAGAGACTAGACATCTACAAACCCCTACCACTATCAGATTATAGCCATAAGGGAGACTGACATCAACCACCCCACAACAACAATCAGATTAGAGCCATTAAGGAGAATAGAGATCTACCACCCCACTACCACTATCATATTAGAGCAATACGGTGGTCTAGACATTACCACTACCAGATGAGAGCCATATAAGTGAGACTAGACATCTTCCATCCCCAATTCAACTATCAGATTAGAGCCATAAAGGAGATTAGACATATGCCAATATCAGATTAGAGCCATAAGGGAGACTAGACATATTACCACTATCAGATTAGAGACATAAGGGAGACTAGACACCCACCACCATCAGATTAGAGCCATAAGGGAGACTAGACATCTACCACTACCAAATTAGAGCCATAAGGGAGACTAGACATCTTCCACGCCACTACCACTATCAGATTAGAGCCATAAAGGAGACGAGACATCTACCACTATCAGATTAGTGCCATAAGGGAGACTAGACATCTTCCACCCCACTACCACTATCAGATTAGAGACATAAAGGAGATGAGACATCTACCACTATCAGATTAGAGCCATAAGGGAGACTATACATCTTCCACCCCACTACCACTATCAGATTAGAGCCATAAAGGAGACGAGACATCTACCACTATCAGATTAGAGCCATAAGGGAGTCTAGACATCTTCCACCCCACAACCACAATCAGATTAGAGCCATAAAGGAGATTAGACATATGCCACTATCAGATATTAGAGCCGTAAAGGAGACTAGACATCTACAACCCCACTACCACTATCAGATTATGCCATAAGGGAGACTAGACATCTATCACCCCACACCCACAATCAGATAGAGCCATAAAGGAGACTAGAGATCTACCACCCCACTACCACTATCATATTAGAGCAATAAGGTGTCTAGACATCTACCACTACCAGATTGAGAGCCAATAAGTGAGACTAGACATCTTCCATCCCCCATTACACTATCAGATTAGAGCCATAAAGCAGATTAGACATATGGCACTATCAGATTAGAGCCATAAGGAGAGACTAGACATATACCACTATCAGATTAGAGACATAAGGGAGACTAGACACCTACCCACCATCAGATTAGAGCCATAAGGGAGGACTAGACATCTACCACTACCAAATTAGAGCCATAAGGGAGACTAGACATCTTCCACCCCACTACCACTATCAGATAGAGCCATATAAGGAGATGAGACATTATCCACTATCAGATTAGAGCCCATAAGGGAGGACTAGACATCTTCCACCCCACTACCACTATTCAAGATTAGAGCCAATAAAGGAGACGGAGACATCTACCACTATCAGATTAGAGCCATAAGGGAGACTAGACATCTTCCACCCCACTACCACTATCAGAGTAGAGACATAAAGGAGATGAGACATATGCCACATTCAGATTAGGCCATAAGGAGACTAGACATATACCACTATCAGATTAGAGACATAAGGGAGACTAGACACCCACCACCATACGATTAGAGCCCTAAGGGAGCACTAGAATCTACCACTACCAAATTAGAGCCATAAGGGAGACTAGACATCTTCCACGCCACTACCACTATCAGATTAGAGCCATAAAGGAGACGAGACATATACCACTATCAGATTAGTGCCATAAGGGAGACTAGACATCTTCCACCCCACTACCACTATCAGATTAGAGACATAAAGGAGATGAGACATCTACCACTATCAGATTAGAGCCATAATGGAGACTATACATCTTCCACCCCACTACCACTATCAGATTAGAGCCATAAAGGAGACGAGACATCTACCACTATCAATTAGAGCCATAAGGGAGTCTAGGACATCTTCCACCCCACAACCACAATCAGATTAGAGCCATAAAGGAGATTAGACATATGCCACTATCAGATTAGAGCCGTAAAGGAGACTAGACATCTACAACCCCACTACCACTATCAGATTATAGCCATAAGGGAGACTAGACATCTATCACCCCACAACCACAATCAGATTAGAGCCATAAAGGAGACTAGAGATCTACCACCCCACTACACTATCATATTAGAGCAATAAGGTGGTCTAGACATCTACCACTACCAGATGAGAGCCATAAGTGAGACTAGACATCTTCCATCCCCAATTCAACTATCAGATTAGAGCCATAAAGCAGATTAGACCATATGGCACTATCAGATTAGAGCCATAAGGGAGACTAGACATATACCACTATCAGATTAGAGACATAAGGGAGACTAGACACCTACCACCATCAGATTAGAGCCATAAGGGAGACTAGACATCTACCACTACCAAATTAGAGCCATAAGGGAGACTAGACATCTTCCACCCCACTACCACTATCAGATTAGAGCCATAAAGGAGATGAGACATCTACCACTATCAGATTAGAGCCATAAGGGAGACTAGACATCTTCCACCCCACTACCACTATCAGATTAGAGCCATAAAGGAGACGAGACATCTACCACTATCAGATTAGAGCCATAAGGGAGTCTAGACATCTTCCACCCCACAACCACAATCAGATTAGAGCCATAAAGGAGATTAGACATATGCCACTATCAGATTAGAGCCGTAAAGGAGACTAGACATCTACAACCCCACTACCACTATCAGATTATAGCCATAAGGGAGACTAGACATCTACCACCCCACAACCACAATCAGATTAGAGCCATAAAGGAGACTAGAGATCTACCACCCCACTACCACTATCATATTAGAGCAATACGGTGGTCTAGACATCTACCACTACCAGATGAGAGCCATAAGTGAGACTAGACATCTTCCATCCCCAATTCAACTATCAGATTAGAGCCATAAGGAGATTAGACATATGGCACTATCAGATTAGGCCATAAGGGAGACTAGACATATACCACTATCAGATTAGAGACATAAGGGAGACTAGACACCTACCACCACAGATTAGAGCCATAAGGGAGACTAGACATCTACCACTACCAAATTAGAGCCATAAGGGAGACTAGACATCTTCCACCCCCACTACCACTATCAGATTAGAGACATAAAGGAGACGAGACATCTACCACTATCAGATTAGAGCCATAAGGGAGACTAGACATCTTCCACCCCACTACCACTATCAGATTAGAGCAATAAAGGAGATGAGACATCTACCACTATCAGATTAGAGCCATAAGGGAGACTAGACATCTTCCACCCCACATACCACTATCAGATATAGAGCCATAAAGGAGATGAGACATCTACCACTATCAGATTAGAGCCATAAGGGAGACTAGACATCTTCCAACCCACTACCACTATCAAATTAGAGCCATAAGGGAGTCTAGACACTACCACTATCAGATTAGAGCCATAAGGGAGCCTAGACATATACCACTATCAAATTAGAGCCATAAGGGAGACTAGACACCTCCACTATCAGATTAGAGCCATAAGGGAGAGTAGACATCTACCACTATCAGATTAGAGCCATAAGGGAGACTAGACATCTACCACTATCAGATTAGAGCTTCAAGGGAGAGACTAGACATCTACCACCCACTACCATTTCAGATTAGAGCAATAAGGCAGACTAGACAATCTACCGCTATCAGATTAGAGCCATAAGGGAGAATAGGCATCTACCACCACCAGATTAGATCCATAAGGGAGACTAGACATCTTTCCACCCCTACTACCACTATCAGATTGGAACATAAGGGAGGCTAGACATATACCACTATCAGATTAGAGACATAAGGGAGACAAGACACCCACCACTATCAGATTAGAGTCATAAGGGAGACTAAACACCTACCACTATCAGATTAGAGTCATAAGGGAGACTAGACATCTACCACTACAAAATTAGAGCCATAAGGGAGACTAGACATCTTCCACCCCACTACCACTATCAGATTAGAGCCATAAAGGAGACAAGACATCTACCACTATCAGATTAGAGCCATAAGGGAGACTAGACATCTTCCACCCCACTACCACTATCAGATTAGAGCCATAAAGGAGACGAGACATCTACCACTATCAGATTAGAGCCATAAGGGAGACTAGACATCTTCCACCCCGCTACCACTATCAGATTAGAGCCATAAAGGAGCCGAGACATCTACCACTTTCAGATTAGAGCCATAAGGGAGACTAGACATCTTCCACCCCACTACCACTATCAGATTAGAGCCATAAGGGAGTCTAGACACATACCACTATTGATTTGAGCCATAAGGGAGACAAGACACCTACCACTATCAGATTAGAGCCATAAGGGAGACTAGACATCTACCACTATGAGATTAGAGCCATACGGGAGACTAGACATCTACCACTATCAGATTAGAGCCATAAGGGAGCCTAGACATCTACCACCCCACAACCACAATCAGATTAGAGCCATAAAGGAGACTAGAGATCTACCACCCCACTACCACTATCATATTAGAGCAATAAGGTGGTCTAGACATCTACCACTACCAGATGAGAGCCATAAGTGAGACTAGACATCTTCCATCCCCAATTCAACTATCAGATTAGAGCCATAAAGGAGATTAGACATATGGCACTATCAGATTAGAGCCATAAGGGAGACTAGACACCTACCACCATCAGATTAGAGCCATAAGGGAGACTAGACATCTACCACTACCAAATTAGAGCCATAAGGGAGACTAGACATCTTCCACCCCACTACCACTATCAGATTAGAGACATAAAGGAGACGAGACATCTACCACTATCAGATTAGAGCCATAAGGGAGACTAGACATCTTCCACCCCACTACCACTATCAGATTAGAGCCATAAAGGAGATGAGACATCCACCACTATCAGATTAGAGCCATAAGGGAGACTAGACATCTTCTACCCCACTACCACTATCAGATTAGAGACATAAAGGAGATGAGACATCTACCACTATCAGATTAGAGCCATAAGGGAGACTAGACATCTTCCACCCCACTACCACTATCAAATTAGAGCCATAAGGGAGTCTAGACACCTACCACTATCAGATTAGAGCCATAAGGGAGACTAGACATATACCACTATCAAATTAGAGCCATAAGGGAGACTAGACACCTACCACTATCAGATTAGAGCCATAAGGGAGACTAGACATCTACCACTATAAGATTAGAGCCATAAGGGAGACTAGACATCTACCACTATCAGATTAGAGCCATAAGGGAGACTAGACATCTTCCACCCCGCTACCACTATCAGATTAGAGCCATAAAGGAGCCGAGACATCTACCACTTTCAGATTAGAGCCATAAGGGAGACTAGACATCTTCCACCCCACTACCACTATCAGATTAGAGCCATAAGGGAGTCTAGACACATACCACTATTGATTTGAGCCATAAGGGAGACAAGACACCTACCACTATCAGATTAGAGCCATAAGGGAGACTAGACATCTACCACTTTGAGATTAGAGCCATAAGGGAGACTAGACATCTACCACTATCAGATTAGAGCCATAAGGGAGACTAGACACCTACCACTATCAGATTAGAGCCACAATGGAGACTAGACATCTTCCACCCCACTACCACTATCAGATTAGAGCCATGAAGGAGATGAGACATCTACCACTATCAGATTAGAGCCATAAAGGAGACAAGACATCTACCATTATCACATTAGAGCCATAAGGGAGACTAGATATCTACCACTATCAGATTAGAGCCATAAGGGAGATTAGACATATGCCACTATCAGATTAGAGCCATAAGGGAGACTAGACATATACCACTATCAGATTAGAGACATAAGGGAGACACCTACCACCATCAGATTAGAGCCATAAGGGAGACTAGACATCTACCACTACCAAATTAGAGCCATAAGGGAGTCTAGACATCTTCCACGCCACTACCACTATCAGATTAGAGCCATAAAGGAGACGAGACATCTACCACTATCAGATTAGTGCCATAAGGGAGACTAGACATCTTCCACCCCACTACCACTATCAGATTAGAGACATAAAGGAGATGAGACATCTACCACTATCAGATTAGAGCCATAAGGGAGACTATACATCTTCCACCCCACTACCACTATCAGATTAGAGCCATAAAGGAGACGAGACATCTACCACTATCAGATTAGAGCCATAAGGGAGTCTAGACATCTTCCACCCCACAACCACAATCAGATTAGAGCCATAAAGGAGATTAGACATATGCCACTATCAGATTAGAGCCGTAAAGGAGACTAGACATCTACAACCCCACTACCACTATCAGATTATAGCCATAAGGGAGACTAGACATCTACCACCCCACAACCACAATCAGATTAGAGCCATAAAGGAGACTAGAGATCTACCACCCCACTACCACTATCATATTAGAGCAATAAGGTGGTCTAGACATCTACCACTACCAGATGAGAGCCATAAGTGAGACTAGACATCTTCCATCCCCAATTCAACTATCAGATTAGAGCCATAAAGCAGATTAGACATATGGCACTATCAGATTAGAGCCATAAGGGAGACTAGACATATACCACTATCAGATTAGAGACATAAGGGAGACTAGACATCTACCACTACCAAATTAGAGCCATAAGGGAGACTAGACATCTTCCACCCCACTACCACTATCAGATTAGAGCCATAAAGGAGATGAGACATCTACCACTATCAGATTAGAGCCATAAGGGAGACTAGACATCTTCCACCCCACTACCACTATCAGATTAGAGCCATAAAGGAGACGAGACATCTACCACTATCAGATTAGAGCCATAAGGGAGTCTAGACCGCTTCCACCCCAAAACCACAATCAGATTAGAGCCATAAAGGAGATTAGACATATGCCACTATCAGATTAGAGCCGTAAAGGAGACTAGACATCTACAACCCCACTACCACTATCAGATTATAGCCATAAGGGAGACTAGACATCTACCACCCCCACAACCACAATCAGATTAGAGCCATAAAGGAGACTAGAGATCTACCACCCCACTACCACTATCATATTAGAGCAATACGGTGGGTCTAGACATCTACCACTACCAGATGAGAGCCATAAGTGAGACTAGACATCTTCCATCCCCAATTCAACTATCAGATTAGAGCCATAAAGGAGATTAGACATATGGCACTATCAGATTAGAGCCATAAGGGAGACTAGACATATACCACTATCAGATTAGAGACATAAGGGAGACTAGACACCTACCACCATCAGATTAGAGCCATAAGGGAGACTAGACATCTACCACTACCAAATTAGAGCCATAAGGGAGACTAGACATCTTCCAACCCCACTACCACTATCAGATTAGAGCCATAAAGGAGACGAGACATCTACCACTATCAGATTAGAGCCATAAGGGAGACTAGACATCTTCCACCCCACTACCACTATCAGATTAGAGCCATAAAGGAGATGAGACATCTACCACTATCAGATTAGAGCCATAAGGGAGACTAGACATCTTCCACCCCACTACCACTATCAATTAGAGCCATAAGGGAGTCTAGACACCTACCATTTTCAGATTAGAGCAATAAGGCAGACTAGACATCTACCGCTATCAGATTAGAGCCATAAGGGAGAATAGGCATCTACCACCACCAGATTAGATCCATAAGGGAGACTAGACATCTTCCACCCTACTACCACTATCAGATTGGAACCATAAGGGAGACTAGACATCTGCCACTACCAGATGAGAGCCATAAGGGAGACTAGACATATACCACTATCAGATTAGAGACATAAGGGAGACTAGACACCTACCACTATCAGATTAGAGTCATAAGGGAGACTAGACATCTACCACTACCAAATTAGAGCCATAAGGGAGACTAGACATCTTCCACCCCACTACCACTATCAGATTAGAGACATAAAGGAGACGAGACATCTACCCACTATCAGATTAGAGCCATAAGGGAGACTAGACATCTTCCACCCCACTACCACTATCAGATTAGAGCCATAAGGAGATGAGACATCTACCACTATCAGATTAGAGCCATAAGGGAGACTAGAAATCTTCCACCCCACTACCACTATCAGATTAGAGCCATAAAGGAGATGAGACATCTACCACTATCAGATTAGAGCAATAATGGAGACTAGACATCTTCCACTACCACTATCAAATTAGAGCCATAAGGGAGTCTAGACACCTACCACTATCAGATTAGAGCCATAAGGGAGACTAGACATATACCACTATCAAATTAGAGCCATAAGGGAGACTAGACACCTACCACTATCAGATTAGAGCCATAAGGGAGACTAGACCATCTACCACTATAAGATTAGAGCCATAAGGGAGACTAGACATCTACCACTATCAGATTAGAGCCACAAGGGAGACTAGACATCTACCACCCCACTACCATTTTCAGATTAGAGCAATAAGGCAGACTAGACAATCTACCGCTATCAGATTAGAGCCATAAGGGAGAATAGGCATCTACCACCACCAGATTAGATCCATAAGGGAGACTAGACATCTTCCACCCTACTACCACTATCAGATTGGAACCATAAGGGAGACTAGACATCTGCCACTACCACTATCAAATTAGAGCCATAAGGGAGTCTAGACACCTACCACTATCAGATTAGAGCCATAAGGGAGACTAGACATATACCACTATCAAATTAGAGCCATAAGGGAGACTAGACACCTACCACTATCAGATTAGAGCCATAAGGGAGACTAGACATCTACCACTATAAGATTAGAGCCATAAGGGAGACTAGACATCTACCACTATCAGATTAGAGCCACAAGGGAGACTAGACATCTACCACCCCCACTACCATTTTCAGATTAGAGCAATAAGGCAGACTAGACATCTACCGCTATCAGATTAGAGCCATAAGTGAGAATAGGCATCTACCACCACCAGATTAGATCCAATAAGGGAGACTAGACATCTTCCCCCACTACTACCACTATCAGATTGGAAACCATAAGGGAGACTAGACATCTGCCACTACCAGATGAGAGCCATAAGGGAGACTAGACATATACCACTATCAGATTAGAGACATAAGGGAGACTAGACATCTACCACTACCAAATTAGAGCCATAAGGGAGACTAGACATCTACCACTATAAGATTAGAGCCCTAAGGGAGACTAGACATCTACCACATCAGATTAGAGCCATAAGGGAGACTAGACATCTTCCACCACCGCTACCACTATCAGATTAGAGCACATATAAAGGAGCCGAGACATCTACCACTTTCAGTTAGAGCATAAGGGAGACTAGACATCTTCCACCCCATACCACTATCAGATTAGAGCCATAAGGGAGTCTAGACACATACCACTATGATTTGAGCCATAAGGAGACAAGACACCTACCACTATCAGATTAGAGCCATAAGGGAGACTAGACACCTACCACTATCAGATTAGAGTCATAAGGGAGACTAGACATCTACCCACTACCAAATTAGAGCCATAAGGGAGACTAGACATCTACCACTATAAGATTAGAGCATAAGGGAGACTAGACATCTACCACTATCAGATTAGAGCCATAAGGGAGACTAGACATCTTCCACCCGCTACCA
>NW_022265267.1:0-5000 GCF_002021735.2 Oncorhynchus kisutch
CTCTCTCTCCTGTTATACCATAGGTCATTACTACACCTCTCTCTCTCTCTCTCCTGTTATACCATAGGGTCATTACTACACCTCTCTCTCTCTCTCCTGTTATACCATAGGGTCATTACTACACATCTCTCTCTCTCTCCTGTTATACCATAGAGTCATTACTACACCTCTCTCTCTCTCCTGTATACCATAGAGTCATTACTAACTCTCTCTCTCTCTCCTGTTATACCATAGAGTCATTACTACACCTCTCTCTCTCCTGTTATACCATAGGGTCATTACTACACCTCTCTCTCTCTCTCTCCTGTTATACCATAGGGTCATTACTACACCTCTCTCTCTCTCTCTCCTGTTATACCATAGAGTCATTACTACACCTCTCTCTCTCTCTCCTGTTATACCATAGAGTCATTACTACACCTCTCTCTCTCCTGTTATACCATAGAGTCATTACTACACTCTCTCTCTCTCTCTCCTGTTATACCATAGGTCATTACTACACCTCTCTCTCTCTCTCCTGTTATACCATAGGGTCATTACTACACCTCTCTCTCTCTCTCTCCTGTTATACCATAGTCATTACTACACCTCTCTCTCTCTCTCTCCTGTTATACCATAGGGTCATTACTACACATCTCTCTCTCTCTCCTGTTATACCATAGAGTCATTACTACACCTCTCTCTCTCTCCTGTTATACCATAGAGTCATTACTACACCTCTCTCTCTCTCTCTCCTGTTATACCATAGAGTCATTACTACACCTCTCTCTCTCCTGTTATACCATAGAGTCATTACTACACCTCTCTCTCTCTCCTGTTATACCATAGAGTCATTACTACACCTCTCTCTCTCTCCTGTTATACCATAGAGTCATTACTACACCTCTCTCTCTCTCCTGTTATACCATAGAGTCATTACTACACCTCTCTCTCTCTCTCCTGTTATACCATAGGGTCATTACTACACCTCTCTCTCTCTCCTGTTATACCATAGAGTCATTACTACACCTCTCTCTCTCTCCTGTTATACCATAGAGTCATTACTACACCTCTCTCTCTCTCTCCTGTTATACCATAGGGTCATTACTACACCTCTCTCTCTCTCTCCTGTTATACCATAGAGTCATTACTACACCTCTCTCTCTCTCCTGTTATACCATAGAGTCATTACTACACCTCTCTCTCTCTCCTGTTATACCATAGAGTCATTACTACACCTCTCTCTCTCTCTCCTGTTATACCATAGAGTCATTACTACACCTCTCTCTCTCTCTCCTGTTATACCATAGAGTCATTACTACACCTCTCTCTCTCTCTCCTGTTATACCATAGAGTCATTACTACACCTCTCTCTCTCTCTCTCCTGTTATACCATAGAGTCATTACTACACCTCTCTCTCTCCTGTTATACCATAGAGTCATTACTACACCTCTCTCTCTCTCTCTCTCCTGTTATACCATAGAGTCATTACTACACCTCTCTCTCTCTCTCTGTTATACCATAGAGTCATTACTACACCTCTCTCTCTCTCTCCTGTTATACCATAGGGTCATTACTACACCTCTCTCTCTCTCCTGTTATACCATAGAGTCATTACTACACCTCTCTCTCTCTCCTGTTATACCATAGAGTCATTACTACACCTCTCTCTCTCTCCTGTTATACCATAGAGTCATTACTACACCTCTCTCTCTCTCTCCTGTTATACCATAGAGTCATTACTACACCTCTCTCTCTCTCTCCTGTTATACCATAGAGTCATTACTACACCTCTCTCTCTCTCTCCTGTTATACCATAGAGTCATTACTACACCTCTCTCTCTCCTGTTATACCATAGAGTCATTACTACACCTCTCTCTCTCTCTCTCCTGTTATACCATAGAGTCATTACTACACCTCTCTCTCTCTCTCCTGTTATACCATAGAGTCATTACTACACCTCTCTCTCTCTCTCCTGTTATACCATAGAGTCATTACTACACCTCTCTCTCTCTCCTGTTATACCATAGAGTCATTACTACACCTCTCTCTCTCTCCTGTTATACCATAGAGTCATTACTACACCTCTCTCTCTCTCCTGTTATACCATAGAGTCATTACTACACCTCTCTCTCTCTCTCCTGTTATACCATAGAGTCATTACTACACCTCTCTCTCTCTCCTGTTATACCATAGAGTCATTACTACACCTCTCTCTCTCTCCTGTTATACCATAGAGTCATTACTACACCTCTCTCTCTCTCCTGTTATACCATAGAGTCATTACTACACCTCTCTCTCTCTCCTGTTATACCATAGAGTCATTACTACACCTCTCTCTCTCTCTCCTGTTATACCATAGAGTCATTACTACACCTCTCTCTCTCTCTCCTGTTATACCATAGAGTCATTACTACACCTCTCTCTCTCTCTCTCCTGTTATACCATAGAGTCATTACTACACCTCTCTCTCTCCTGTTATACCATAGAGTCATTACTACACCTCTCTCTCTCTCTCTCCTGTTTATACCATAGAGTCATTACTACACCTCTCTCTCTCCTGTTATACCATAGAGTCATTACTACACCTCTCTCTCTCTCCTGTATACCATAGGGTCATTACTACACCTCTCTCTCTCTCTCTCCTGTTATACCATAGGGTCATTACTACACCTCTCTCTCTCTCCTGTTATACCATAGAGTCATTAATTCACCTCTCTCTCTCCTGTTATACCATAGGGTCATTACTACACCTCTCTCTCTCCTGTTATACCATAGATTCATTACTACCACCTCACTCTCTCTTCCTGTTATACCATAGAGTCATTACTATAACTCTCTCTCTCTCTCTCCTGTTATACCATAGAGTCATTACTACACCTCTCTCTCTCCTGTTATACCATAGAGTCATTACTACACCTCTCTCTCTCTCCTGTTATACCATAGGGTCATTACTACACCTCTCTCTCTCCTGTCTATACCATAGAGTCATTACTACACCTCTCTCTCTCTCATGTTATACCATAGGGTCATTACCACACCTCTCTCTCTCCTGTTATACCATAGGGTCATTACTACACCTCTCTCTCCTGTTATACCATAGGGTCATTACTACACCTCTCTCTCTCCTGTTATACCATAGTATCATTACTACACCTCTCTCTCTCCTGTTATACCAGAGGGTCATTACTACACCCCTCTCTCTCTCCTGTTACACCATAGAGTCATTACTACACCTCTCTCTCTCTCCTGTTATACCATAGGGTCATTACTACACCTCTCTCTCTCTCTCTCCTGTTATACCATAGAGTCATTATTACACCCCTCTCTCTCTCCTGTTATACCATAGGGTCATTACTACACCTCTCTCTCTCTCTTGTTATACCATAGAGTCATTACAACACCTCTCTCTCTCTCTCCTGTTACACCATAGAGTCATTAGTACACCTCTCTCTCTCTCCTGTTATACCATAGGGTCATTACTACACCTCTCTCTCTCTCCTGTTATACCATAGAGTCATTATTACACCTCTCTCTCTCTCCTGTTATACCATAGGGTCATTACTACACCTCTCTCTCTCCTGTTTATACCATAGAGTCATTACTACACCTCTCTCTCTCCTGTTATACCATAGGGTCATTACTCCACCTCTCTCTCTCCTGTTATACCATAGAGTCATTACTACACCTCTCTCTCTCTCTCTCCTGTTATACCATAGGGTCATTACTACACCTCTCTCTCTCCTGTTATACCATAGGGTCATTACTACACTCTCTCTCCTGTTATACCATAGGGTCATTACTACACCTCTCTCTCTCCTGTTATACCATAGGGTCATTACTACACCTCTCTCTCTCCTGTTATACCAGAGGGTCATTACTACACCCCTCTCTCTCTCCTGTTACACCATAGAGTCATTACTACACCTCTCTCTCTCTCCTGTTTATACCATAGGGTCATTACTACACCTCTCTCTCTCTCTCTCT
Organism: Oncorhynchus kisutch; assembly: GCF_002021735.2. Taxonomy (NCBI): domain Eukaryota; kingdom Metazoa; phylum Chordata; class Actinopteri; order Salmoniformes; family Salmonidae; genus Oncorhynchus; species Oncorhynchus kisutch. Next base: position 3,969 of record NW_022265267.1, read on the forward strand.
CTCCTGTTATACCATAGAGTCATTATTACACCTCTCTCTCTCTCCTGTTATACCATAGGGTCATTACTACACCTCTCTCTCTCTCTTGTTATACCATAGAGTCATTACAACACCTCTCTCTCTCTCCTGTTACACCATAGAGTCATTAGTACACCTCTCTTCTCTCTCCTGTTATACCATAGGGTCATTACTACACCTCTCTCTCTCTCCTGTTATACCATAGAGTCATTATTACACCTCTCTCTCTCTCCTGTTATACCATAGGGTCATTACTACACCTCTCTCTCTCCTGTTATACCATAGAGTCATTACTACACCTCTCTCTCTCCTGTTATACCATAGGGTCATTACTCCACCTCTCTCTCTCCTGTTATACCATAGAGTCATTACTACACCTCTCTCTCTCTCTCTCCTGTTATACCATAGGGTCATTACTACACCTCTCTCTCTCCTGTTATACCATAGGGTCATTACTACACCTCTCTCTCTCGTGTGTTACCATAGGGTCATTACTACACCTCTCTCTCTCCTGTTTATACCATAGGGTCATTACTACACCTCTCTCTCTCCTGTTATACCATAGGGTCATTACTACACCTCTCTCTCTCCTGTTATACCATAGGGTCATTACTTACACCTCTCTCTCTCCTGTTATATCATAGGGTCATTACTACACCTCTCTCTCTCTCCTGTTATACCATAGAGTCATTACTACACCTCTCTCTCTCTCCTGTTATACCATAGGGTCATTAGTACACATCTCTCTCTCTCTCCTGTTATACCATAGAGTCATTAATTACACCTCTCTCTCTCTCCTGTTATACCATAGGGTCATTACTACACCTCTCTCTCTCCTGTTATACCATAGGGTCATTACTACACCTCTCTCTCTCCTGTTATACCATAGGGTCATTACTACACCTCTCTCTCTCCTGTTATACCATAGGGTCATTACTACACCTCACTCTCTCTCCTGTTATACCATAGAGTCATTACTACACCTCTCTCTCTCTCCTGTTATAACATAGAGTC
>NW_022265267.1:10000-15824 GCF_002021735.2 Oncorhynchus kisutch
AGAAATAACCATATCAATGAACAATGATACACACTACTGACAACATAACAGACAGGCCCCTCTCTCAATCTCTCTCAGTCTCTCTCTCTCTCTCTCTCAATTCAATTCAATTCAATTCAAGGGCTTTATTGGCATGGGAAACATGTGTTAACATTGCCAAAGCAAGTGAGGTAGACAACATACAAAGTGAATATATAAAGTGAAAAACAACAAAATGAACAGTAAACATTACACATACAGAAGTTTCAAAACAGTAAAGACATTACAAATGTCATATATATATATATATACAGTGTTCTAACAATGTACAAATGGCTAAAGGACACAAGATAAATAAATAAGCATAAATATGGGTTGTATTTACAATGGTGTTTGTTCTTCACTGGTTGCCCTTTTCTCGTGGCAACAGGTCACAATCTTGCTGCTGTGATGTCACACTGTGGAATTTCACCCAGTAGATATGGGAGTTTTTCAAAATTTGATTTGTTTTCAAATTCTTTGTGGATCTGTGTAATCTGAGGGAAATATGTCTCTCTAATATGGTCATACATTGGGCAGGAGGTTAGGAAGTGCAGCTCAGTTTCCACCTCATTTTGTGGGCAGTGAGCACATAGCCTGTCTTCTCTTGAGAGCCATGTCTGCCTACGGCGGCCTTTCTCAATAGCAAGGCTATGCTCACTGAGTCTGTACATAGTCAAGGCTTTCCTTAATTTTGGGTCAGTCACAGTGGTCAGGTATTCTGCCGCTGTGTACTCTCTGTGTAGGGCCAAATAGCATTCTAGTTTGCTCTGTTTTTTTGTTAATTCTTTCCAATGTGTTAAGTAGTTATCTTTTTGTTTTCTCATGATTTGGTTGGGTCTAATTGTGCTGCTGTCCTGGGCTCTGTAGTGTGTGTTTGTGTTTGTGAACAGAGCCCCAGGACCAGCTTGCTTAGGGGACTCTTCTCCAGGTTCATCTCTCTGTAGGTGATGGCTTTGTTATGGAAGGTTTGTGAATCGCTTCCTTTTAGGTGGTTGTAGAATTTAACAGCTCTTTTCTGGATTTTGATAATTAGTGGGTATCGGCCTAATTCTGCTCTGCATGCATTATTTGGTGTTCTACGTTGTACACGGAGGATATTTTTGCAGAATTCTGCGTGCAGAGTCTCAATTTGGTGTTTGTCCCATTTTGTGAAGTCTTGGTTGGTGAGCGGACCCCAGACCTCACAACCATAAAGGGCAATGGGCTCTATGACTGATTCAAGTATTTTTAGCCAAATCCTAATTGGTATGTTGAAATTTATGTTCTTTTGATGGCATAGAATGCCCTTCTTGCCTTGTCTCTCAGATCATTCACAGCTTTGTGGAAGTTACCTGTGGTGCTGATGTTTAGGCCAAGGTATATATAGTTTGTGGTCCTGGTGACTGGACCTTTTTTGGAACACCATTATTTTGGTCTTACTGAGATTTACTGTCAGGCCCAGGTCTGACAGAATCTGTGCATAAGATCTAGGTGCTGCTGTAGGCCCTCCTTGTTTGGTGACAGAAGCACCAGATCATCAGCAAACAGCAGACATTTGACTTCGGATTCTAGCAGGGGGAGGCCGGGTGCTGCAGACTTTCTAGTGCCCTCGCCAATTCGTTGATATATATGTTGAAGAGGGTGGGGCTTAAGCTGCATCCCTGTCTAACCCACGACCCTGTGTGAAGAAATGTGTGTGTTTTTTGCCAATTTTAACCGCACACTTGTTGTTTGTGTACATGGATTTTATAATGTCGTATGTTTTACCCCCAACACCGCTTTCCATCAGTTTGTATAGCAGACCCTCATGCCAGATTGAGTCGAAGGCTTTTTTGAAATCAACAAAGCATGAGAAGACTTTGCCTTTGTTTTGGTTTGTTTGATTGTCAATTAGGGTGTGCAGGGTGAATACGTGGTCTGTTGTACGGTAATTTGGTAAAAAGCCAATTTGACATTTGCTCAGTACATTGTTTTCATTGAGGAAATGTACGAGTCTGCTGTTAATAATAATGCAGAGGATTTTCCCGAGGTTACTGTTGACACATATTCCACGGTAGTTATTGGGGTCAAATTTGTCTCCACTTTTGTGGATTGGGGTGATCAGTCCTTGGTTCCAAATATTGGGGAAGATGCCAGAGCTAAGTATGATGTTAAAGAGTTTTAGTATAGCCAATTGGAATTTGTGTCTGTATATTTGATCATTTCATTGAGGATACCATCAACACCACAGGCCTTTTTGGGTTGGAGGGTTTTTATTTGTCCTGTAACTCTTTCAATGTAATTGGAGAATCCAGTGGGTTCTGGTAGTCTTTAATAGTTGATTCTAAAATCTGTGTTTGATCATGTATATGTTTTTGCTCTTTATTCTTTGTTATAGAGCCAAAAAGATTGGAGAAGTGGTTTACCCCATACATCTCCATTTTGGATAGATAATTCTTCGTGTTGTTGTTTGTTTAGTGTTTTCCAATTTTCCCAGAAGTGGTTAGAGTCTATGGATTCTTCAATTGCATTGAGCTGATTTCTGACATGCTGTTCCTTCTTTTTCCGTAGTGTATTTCTGTATTGTTTTAGTGATTCACCATAGTGAAGGCGTAGACTCAGGTTTCCGGGTCTCTATGTTTTGGTTGGACAGGTTCTCAATTTCTTTCTTAGATTTTGCATTCTTCATCAAACCATTTGTCATTATTGTTAATTTTCTTCGGTTTTCTATTTGAGATTTTTAGATTTGATAGGGAAGCTGAGAGGTCAAATATACTGTTAAGATTTTCTACTGCCAAGTTTACACCTTCACTATTACAGTGGAACGTTTTACCCAGGAATTGTCTAAGAGGGATTGAATTTGTTGTTTGCCTAATTGTTTTTTGGTAGGTTTCCAAACTGCATTCCTTCCATCTATAGCATTTCTTAATGTTACTCAGTTCCTTTGGCTTTGATGCCTCATGATTGAGTATTGCTCTGTTTAAGTAGACTGTGATTTTGCTGTGGTCTGATAGGGGTGTCAGTGGGCTGACTGTGAACGCTCTGAGAGACTCTGGGTTGAGGTCAGTGATAAAGTAGTCTACAGTACTACTGCCAAGAGATGAGCTATAGGTGTACCTACCATAGGAGTCCCCTCGAAGCCTACCGTTGACTATGTACATACCCAGCGTGCGACAGAGCTGCAGGAGTTGTGACCCGTTTTTGTTGGTTATGTTGTCATAGTTGTGCCTAGGGGGCATATGGGGGAGGGAATGCTGTCACCTCCAGGCAGGTGTTTGTCCCCCTGTGTGCTGAGGGTGTCAGGTTCTTGTCCGGTTCTGGCATTTAGGTCACCACAGACTAGTACATGTCCCTGGGCCTGGAAGTGATTGATTTCCCCCTCCAGGATGGAGAAGCTGTCTTCATTAAAATATGGGGATTCTAGTGGGGGGATATAGGTAGCACACAGGAGGACATTTTTCTCTGTTAGGATAATTTCTTTTTGAATTTCTAGCCAAATGTAGAATGTTCCTGTTTTGATTAATTTAATGGAGTGAGTTAGGTCTGCTCTATACCAAATTAGCATAACCCCCTGAGTCCCTTCCCTGTTCACACCTGGTAGTTTGGTGGATGGACTACCAGCTCTCTGTAACCTAGAGGGCAACCAGTGGGTCCATCTCCTCTATACCAGGTTTCTTGCAGGATGACAATGTCTGTATTACCGATTTCTTTGGTGAAGTCCGGGTTTCTGCTCTTTAGGCCAAAGGCAGATGACCTCAGGCCTTGGATATTCCAGGATAATATAGTGAAGGCTTTTTGTTCCATAGAGTGTCCAATGTTGTTGGTCGTGGTTTAGCCTCAGGCCAGTAAGTGTGAGCAGAGCCTGCTGAGCATCTGGTACATGCCATTGGCTTGGGCGAGTGTGAGAGTGGGGGTTGGGGACTGTTTGCCCGCTCACTACCTGGGCGTATGTGTGGCTTCCATGTTGAGGCCCTCTTTGCCGGGATGGGGTGCATGGGGTGGGCAGGAGTGGCATAGGTCTGATCTGAGGGGCCTAAATGGAGTGTGGGCATGGTTGACGTGGGGGGGTGTTGATTGGTTGGGGTGGGGGTGTGGATGTGTCTGGGTGTACTGTGGTCTGGATTTGTAATTCCTCTTGGCGTGGGTCCTCTATGTGTAGGTCCAGGGGGAGTCCTGCAGATCTGGGAGGGTGTCTCGCTGGTCTGGGTGGGGTGTCTATTGATCTGTTGCTCCTGTGTGGAGTGTTGGGGATGCGTTTGAGAGCGATGTCCTTTAGAGTCCGGGCAAAGGTGGGCACTGCTGCCTTGTAGAGGTGGACCTGGTCATAGAGGCTGTTCAAGTCCAGGGTGGAGTGGTGGGCCAGGAAAACGTTTGGTTTTGAGGCACAGTCACGGGAAATACTTGCATTTACCCGCTGTATTGTGGCGGGGTGGAAGTCTTTTCGTGGTAGCAGGGTGGAGATAACCACTTGTGCGTTGGGGAAAGTAGAAGAAGCCTTTTCAATCACTCCCTTCAGTGCTGTGGCCCACTCTTTCCTGCTGTGCTCTCAGGTCGTTTGTGCCTGTGTGTATTATTATGTGGCTGGGTGAGCCTAGTTTGGCCTCAGACAGAAGGTCTAGGGCACCTGGGTGTTTGGACACCAGAGTTTAGACACACTGTGTTTGGGAAAAGTATTTTTTCTTCTATATATTTCCCATTTGAGTCCATAAGTAGTACAATCTGTGTCTTGTGTTTGTCCTCAGTGGGGTGTGGGGGTTTGACAGAAGGGCGATCAGGGTGGCTGACAGGGGGGGTGCTCAGAGGGGGTGAGAGCCTCTGGGCTTGGGTTCTTCATTTGTCTGTTTGTGCTGTGGTGTCGACTCTATGGTCAGGGTCTGGTATGGACTGTTCTGCTGTGGTGTCGAGACTTTTGTTGGGTGCTGAGGTGGGCTGTTCTGCTGGCTTCTCTGTGGGGGTGGCCACCTCTCTAGTGGGTTTTTCTCTGTCACACGCCGTCCCCCTCAACTTCTCCTCCATCCCCCTCACCCTCTCCTCCATCCCCCTCAACCTCTCCTCCACCAGCAGTCTGATACTCTCCTCTAGTGCTCTGTTCTGCTCCTCTTTCCCTGTTGTATTTGTCTCACCACTGTCCAAAGTGCAGATATGTCTCTGTCCACCTCCAGCTCTCCGGGTCTGGTTAAGGGGCTGTTGTTGTGCTGGACTGTTGTCTGGGTCTGTGCTGACTGAAGTGTAATCACCTGCTGTTCCAGCTCCACCTGCCTTATCTCCAGCTGGGTGACATTTGTCCTTCTTTCTCTCTCTCCTCTCTCTTGTGTCTGTGTGTGTCTCTCTGTCTCTCTCTCTCTCTCTCTCTGCTCTCTGTGTGTGTGTGTGTGTGTCTCTCTGTCTCTCTCTCTCTCGTGTGTGTGTCTCTCTGTCTCTCTCTCTCTCTCTTCTGTGTGTGTGTGTCTCTCTGTTCTCTCTCTCTCTCTCTCTCTCTTCCTCTCTCTTTCTGTGTGTGTGTCTGTGTGTGTCTCTCTGTCTCTTCTCTTCTCTCTCTCTCTCTGTGTGTGTGTCTGTGTGTCTCTTGTCTCTCTCTCTCCTCTCTCTCTTCTCTCTCTCTGTCTGTGGTTCCCTGCAGCTGCCCTGCCTCTCCACCATGTTTCCACCAACACTTATGAAGCTCTGAGACTTTTCTTTTTTTCCCTTCAACTCCTTTAAAAGAAAATCTGTTTCTAAGAGAGGATTTAGTCATTTAGGCTACAAACAGTGACTCCCGATAGAGTTAGATATGAGGATTTAGATATTTACCTCTATCTCATGTGTTGATCAATACAGTAATCTGTCTAATCGGCTAAATGTTATC
>NW_022265268.1:0-15824 GCF_002021735.2 Oncorhynchus kisutch
CCCTCACAATAAATTCATGTAATATAGCCTACGCCATCATAATAAATTCATGTAATATAGCCTACGCCATCATAATAAATCCATGTAATATAGCCTACGCCATCATAATAAATTGATGTAATATAGCCTACGCCATCATAATAAGTTCATGTGATATAGCCTACGCCATCATAATAAATTCATGTAATATAGCCTACGCCATCATAATAAATTCATGTAATATAGCCTACGCCATCATAATAAATTAATGTAATATAGCCTACGCCATCATAATAAATTAATGTAATATAGCCTACGCCATCATAATAAATTAATGTAATATAGCCTACGCCATCATAATAAATTCATGTAATATTTGTTTTTATTTTATTTCACCTTTATTTAACCAGGTAGGCTAGTTGAGAACAAGTTCTCATTTACAACTGCGACCTGGCCAATAATAAAGCAAAGCAGCTCGACACAAACACAGAGTTACACATGGAATAAACAAAACATACAGTCAATAATACAGTTGAAGAAAATCTATATACAGTGTGTGCAAATGAGGTAAGAAAAGGGAGATAAAGGCAATAAATAGGCCATGGTGGCGAAGTAATTACAATGTACCAATTAGACACTAGAGTGATTGATGTGCAGAAGATGAATGTGCAAGTAGAGATACAGGGGTGCAAAGCAGGAAGATAAATAAATAAATAAATACAGTATGAGGATGAGGTAGTTGGATGGGCTATTTACAGATGGGCTATGTACAGGTGCAGTGATCTGTGAGCTGCTCAGACAGCTGGTGCTTAAAGCTAGTGAGGGAGGTGAGAATTTTTGCAATTCATTCATTGGCAGCAGAGAACTGGAAGGAAAGGTGGCCAAAATGAGGAATTGGCTTTGGGGGTGACTAGAGAGATATACCTGCTTGAGCGCGTGCTACGTGTGGGTGCTGCTATGGTGACCAGTGAGCTGAGATAAGGCGGGGCCTTACCTATCAGAGACTTGTAGATGACCTGAAGCCAGTGGGTTTGGCGACGAGTATGAAGTGAGGGCCAGCCAACGAGAGAGCACAGGTGACAAAACAGATAGCACTGTGATAGACTGCATCCAATTTGTTGAGTAGAGTGTTGGGGGCTATTTTGTAAATGACATTGCCGAAGTCTAGGATCGGTAGGATGGTCAGTTTTACGAGGGTATGTTTGGCAGCATGAGTGAAGGATGCTTTGTTGCGAAATAGGAAGCCGATATATAGCCTACGCCATCGCAATAAATCCATTTTAGACAGGTTTAAAGAAACATGATACGAAGAAAATGTAGTCTATTTCAGAAGAACAGAACAGCATACTCTGAGTTGTCCTTATGTTAGGCCCTGATCTGGCTGTGCCATTTGTCTGAGGATTACACTAGTTCATTTTCTAGAATTCCGTGGCATTATTTTATATTATTATTTAAGAATCCAATTGGACATAGCTGAATAAAATAGAACTGAGGTTTCCTCTAAACAATTTTAGGGAGCATGCACATGCGACTATTCGGTGTTGAGTGGTTGACAAAGAAATGCTTAATTTAGAGTTATTTATGCAACATTAGTTGGGCTATATGTTTAGATTTTTTGTGTATTCTAAGGCTGCATTATAAGATTCTAATGATGATTTGAAAGAAGCTGCATGAATGGCATGAGCTCTGCTTAGTTTTTAGCTCAGGCTACACATACTTCATCAGTCTCTCATTCACAATTTGACAAGCACTTGATAATGCCTCAAATTTCCCAGCGTCATTCCCCTTGTGTGCCCCTTAAAAAATCCATGCCTTTTGCGAACAGTGGACGTTGTACCCTTGGGTTGAATAATTATAATTCCCTTCTCCCGGCTGCATGCTCCAAAGCACCTCTTATTCACATGGCTCTCTCAGATAGCTCAATTCTCATTAGCCAATGTCCATCACGTGATTGAGTCTTTCTCACAGGCTTCAGGTGAAGACAGACACATCGGGGATGCAACTGTGCGTGTCCTTATCCATTTCCGAGGCCCATATTGAAGAAATTGGAAGAACTGTGCACGTTTATTAATCGTCAGCCAACAGGATGAGTAGACCTAACAAACAGCAAAAGCACTAGCTTATGTCAATCTACTATCCCCCATAGTATAAAAGTTGACCTATTCTATTTTGTGTGAAAAATAAATATTCCAAACATAGTTTGATACAGTTGTGGGATGTGATAGATCCCAAATTAATACAACCATTACCATCAAAAAACCTATTGTAAGCAATGAGACTGACATAATGAGCTTTGAGAGGAATTGAGGAACAAGGCTGGAGGAAGAAAGTAAGAATTTGACAGCTCTTCCCTTCTCGTTCTGGGTAGGCCTTTAGTTTGGCCTGAAATCAACAGCCTTTTCATTTTCACCCTCCTCTCCCTCCTTCCTTCCCTGCCTTTCACACCTTCTCTTCAGAGGTTGTTTTCAATTCCTTCAAATATATTATTTTATCGCTGTACTTGTGTGCACTCCATCTAATGTCATTGAATTATATTGTCGCTAACCTTCCTTTAGTCACGCTTCTATCGGTTTTCTCAGTAAGTAAGCAGAGCTACGTTAAATACTGTTTTATCCTCATGCCTCTTTTGTTCTGTTTAATGAGAAAGGAGCAAGTGAGTCTTCTCTCTCTATCCGTCGCTCTTCTCCACGCTACTTAATGGATGTCCTCCATAAACACATGTACAATTATTCTACGTTTTGGAGATTCCTCCTTCTATTTCAGCCATATCAGACATCAAAGATGTTGCTCTCTCTTGGAGATCATAGCCTTTGAGAACTGAGTCTTTACTTAGCCTACAATTGGACTCTTTCGGCCTATTTTACGATGGCTGACAGACAGTTTAGCTGAAGGTCGACTTCTTATCATGTCTGTAACTCCATATGTCTCAAACTGGGTCTCAAATGACTGTTGAGAGTAGGAATAGTAGAATATAATAGGTGAAATTTAGAAACTTAGTTGTGCATCAGCAGTTTTCATCTTCATATACAGTGCCTTCAGAAATTATTCAAAATTATTCCCCTTGACATTTTAAACTTAATTTCATTGTCATTTTTTGTCAATGATTTACACAAAATATTCTGTAATGTCATATTGGAAGAACAATTAGAACATTTTTAAAAATAAATATGAAAAAATATATATATAATATATATTTTTATTTGATCTATTTAACCTTTTTTACTAGACAAGTCAATTAAGGGACATGGGCAGCTGTGAGGAGGAGGGTTATTCTCCAGGTCTTTCATTGTTTCCAGAACTTGTCCTTAAAGTATCTAACTTTGGCCTTCCGGATTGCCTGAGTGCACTTATTTCTCGTTTACCTGAACGAGAGCCAGTCAGCCTGAGTATTTGTGTGTCGAGTTTAAGGTGGAGTAACGCTAACAGATCACGGTCAAACCAGGGGCTGAACCTGTTTTTAATTAGCTATTTCTTTATAGGGGAGTGCTTATTAACAATACCACTGTCAGGAAAAAGAAGGTCCAAGCAACTTCGACAGAGGGGATAAAGCAGATTCTATACCAATTTACAGAGACCAGGTCATGAAGGAAGGCTTGCTCATTAAAGTTTTTCAGCAAGCATCTATGACAAATCAGGACACGTCATTTAACTGAGCAGCCATTACGAACACAGGTTGTAAAACAGTGATGAAATAGGTCATTACAGATTACACCAGACTGATACCTTTCAGGATTATTTGTGGGGATAATATCAAGGAGAGTCGCCTTTTCTGGGTATTTGTGGGATTGGTAATACCTTGTGGGATTGGTAATAATCTGAGAGAGATTTAGGGAGTTCCATTGTTTTAAGACACTGTTTAGGTCACTTAGCATTACAAATTCAGACTTAGAGTAGGGTGCCAGGAGAGAGCTTAGGGTATGTAGGGTACAGACCAACGCTGATGGTGGACAATACCACCCAGCAACAATCAACAAAGAGCTATTTGAAAGCTTAATGGTTAAAACCAGCAAATGAATTGTTTGGGGAACAGACTTGGTGGAGACAATCTAGCACTGAAGGTGTTCCTTGGTAAAGATTGACACTCCACCACCTTTGGAAGATCTGTCTTGCCGAAAAATGTTATAACCAGAAAGGTTAACATCAGTGTTCAGAACACTCTTTCTTAACCATGTCTCAGTCATGACCACTCATTGTATATAGACTTGTTTATACTGCATTATTGACTGTATGTTTGTTTTTACTCCATGTGTAACTCTGTGTCGTTTTATCTGTCGAACTGCTTTGCTTTATCTTGGCCAGGTCGCAATTGTAAATGAGAACTTGTTCTCAACTTGCCTACCTGGTTAAATAAAGGTTAAAAAAATAAATAAAAAACATCTGGATTGGAGCTGTGAACCCACACATTCAATTCATACATTTTAGGTAATACGATTATATATTATTAACCCAGACTTTTATAAGAGCATGAATCAGCAAAGCAGAAATTAGATCACAAGTCAGAATTGGGGCTAGCAACAGTCAACAGGCCAGGGTATACATGCATATTTCCAGATATCATCAGCAGTAATATAATCAGTGTATGGCAGAAGACAGTAAGAGCTTGGCAATGTTGTTTTCTATGACATTTGAATGTGCATCAGATGGCAACAAGATCATATTGTACAGAAATTTCATCAGGTAACATGAATACAAAGCGGTTGAGGGGGGGTTATGATGGGATGCAAAGAGTCCGTGTAACTAATAGAAAGTCAGAGTCAAACATGATCTGTCCCACGGTCGGGTGAATGAGCAAGTCATGGAGTCATGGAACAAATAGCACAAGAAAAAAATGGATTGGGGGTAGCCATTGTAAGTTCAAAGAGTCACTAGCCCCAACAAAATAATGCGAGAGAGCTCTCTATGAGTCCAGTAGGCTAGAAAAGTCTAATTTAAATATAATTAATTAATTAATTATGCTAATTAATTAAAGATATATCCAAGATGGCGTAGCAGTAAGTCGTCCTGTCGTCCTGTCGTGTCGTGTCCCTGTATATTTCGTTTATTTTTCGTTTTTTTACATAGCTATCCCTTTAAAAACATTTTGCTAAACCTAAGCTTCCAAATACGCTGGATCTTCACAACTAGCTATCTAGCTAAACCGCAACCCCGGATGATTACCCCTGGCTAGCGTTTCCACCCACTTAGCTTGAAGCTAGCCCGGCCTGCGCTACCACCGTAGCATACTCCTGAGCTACAATACCCGGGCCCACGACCGGTCTATCGATGTCACCGCATGAAGAGGAATAAACAGACTCACCCCATCGCAACGTCCCCCAAAGGCTAACTCTCTAGCCCTCGCTATCTCCCTGCTTGCTAATTCGGCCTGCTAACTGCTAGCTTGTCCAGCTCCGGTCCGCTAACTGCTACCTTGTCTAGCCCGGGCCTACAAACTGTTAGCTTGTTAGCACAGGCCTGCTAACCGCCTGAATCGCCGCGTCCCAAACGCCCACCGGACCCATATTTACTTTCTATCTCTTTTGACTTTTAATTTGTTTATACCTTCCGGAAACCTGCCTCACCCAATGTGATACGGAATCGCTATTATTTTTTATTTATTTTTAGAACACACTCAAAAACCTCCAGAAGCTAACCAGCTAACTAGCTACAAGCTACTTAGTCATTGTTAGTTTTTTTTAACCTGGATAACACTCGCCAGTCCAGCTTCCCTGCCCCATCCACCGCTGCCCCCTGGACACTGATCTCTTGGCTACATAGCTGATGCACGCTGGACTGTCCATTAATCACGGTACTCCATTCTGCTTGTTTGTTTTATCTGTTGGCCCCGTTGCCTAGTCTACGCCATTTTACCTGCTGTTGTTGTGCTAGCTGATTAGCTGTTGTCTCACCTACTGTTTTAGCTAGCTTTCCCAATTCAACACCTGTGATTACTGTATGCCTCGCTGTATGTCTCTCTCAAATGTCAATATGCCTTGTATACTGTTGTTCAGGTTAGTTATCATTGTTTTAGTTCACAATGGAGCCCCTAGTTCCACTCTTCATACCCCTGATAACTCCTTTGTCCCACCTCCCACACATGCGGTGACCTCACCCATTACTACCAGCATGTCCAGAGATACAACCTCTCTCATCATCACCCAGTGCCTGGGCTTACCTCCGCTGTACCCGCACCCCACCATACCCCTGTCTGCGCATTATGCCCTGAATATATTCTACCATGCCCAGAAACCTGCTCCTCTTATTCTCTGTCCCCAACGCTCTAGGCGACCAGTTTTGATAGCCTATAGCCGCACCCTCATACTACTCCTTCTCTGTTCCGCGGGTGATGTGGAGGTAAACCCAGGCCCTGCATGTCCCTGGACACCATTTGTGAATTGATCGCCCCCCATCTAGCTTCAGAGTTTGTTCTGTTAGGTGACCTAAACTGGGATATGCTTAACACCCCGCCAGTCCTACAATCTAAGCTAGATGCCCTCAATCTCACACAAATCATCAAGGAACCCACCAGGTACAACCCTAACTCTGTAAACAAGGGCACCCTCATAGACGTCATCCTGACCAACTGGCCCTCCAAATACACCTCCGCTGTCTTCAACCAGGATCTCAGCGATCACTGCCTCATTGCCTGTATCCGCTACGGAGCCGCAGTCAAACGACCACCCCTCATCACTGTCAAACGCTCCCTAAAACACTTCTGTGAGCAGGCCTTTCTAATCGACCTGGCCCGGGTATCCTGGAAGGACATTGACCTCATCCCGTCAGTTGAGGATGCCTGGTCATTCTTTAAAAGTAACTTCCTCACCATTTTAGATAAGCATGCTCCGTTCAAAAAATGCAGAACTAAGAACAGATACAGCCCTTGGTTCACTCCAGACCTGACTGCCCTCGACCAGCACAAAAACATCCTGTGGCGGACTGCTATAGCATCGAATAGTCCCCGTGATATGCAACTGTTCAGGGAAGTCCGGAACCAATACACGCAGTCAGTCAGGAAAGCTAAGGCCAGCTTCTTCAGGCAGAAGTTTGCATCCTGTAGCTCCAACTCCAAAAAGTTCTGGGACACTGTGAAGTCCATGGAGAACAAGAGCACCTCCTCCCAGCTGCCCACTGCACTGAGGCTAGGTAACACGGTCACCACTGATAAATCCATGATTATCGAAAACTTCAATAAGCATTTCTCAACGGCTGGCCATGCCTTCCGCCTGGCTACTTCAACCTCGGCCAACAGCTCCGCCCCCCCCGCAGCTCCTCGCCCAAGCCTCTCCAGGTTCTCCTTTACCCAAATCCAGATAGCAGATGTTCTGAAAGAGCTGCAAAACCTGGACCCGTACAAATCAGCTGGGCTTGACAATCTGGACCCTCTATTTCTGAAACTATCTGCCACCATTGTCGCAACCCCTATTACCAGCCTGTTCAACCTCTCTTTCATCTCGTCTGAGATCCCCAAGGATTGGAAAGCTGCCGCAGTCATCCCCCTCTTCAAAGGGGGAGACACCCTGGACCCAAACTGTTACAGACCTATATCCATCCTGCCCTGCCTATCTAAGGTCTTCGAAAGCCAAGTCAACAAACAGGTCACTGACCATCTCGAATCCCACCGTACCTTCTCCGCTGTGCAATCTGGTTTCCGAGCCGGTCATGGGTGCACCTCAGCCACACTCAAGGTACTAAACGATATCATAACCGCCATCGATAAAAGACAGTACTGTGCAGCCGTCTTCATCGACCTTGCCAAGGCTTTCGACTCTGTCAATCACCATATTCTTATCGGCAGACTCAGTAGCCTCGGTTTTTCGGATGACTGCCTTGCCTGGTTCACCAATTACTTTGCAGACAGAGTTCAGTGTGTCAAATCGGAGGGCATGCTGTCCGGTCCTCTGGCAGTCTCTATGGGGGTGCCACAGGGTTCAATTCTCGGGCCGACTCTTTTCTCTGTGTATATCAATGATGTTGCTCTTGCTGCGGGCGATTCCCTGATCCACCTCTACGCAGACGACACCATTCTATATACTTTCGGCCCGTCTTTGGACACTGTGCTATCTAACCTCCAAACAAGCTTCAATGCCATACAACACTCCTTCCGTGGCCTCCAACTGCTCTTAAACGCTAGTAAAACCAAATGCATGCTTTTCAACCGGTCGCTGCCTGCACCTGCATGCCCGACTAGCATCACCACCCTGGATGGTTCCGACCTAGAATATGTGGACGTCTATAAGTACCTAGGTGTCTGGCTAGACTGCAAACTCTCCTTCCAGACTCATATCAAACATCTCCAATCGAAAATCAAATCAAGAGTCGGCTTTCTATTCCGCAACAAAGCCTCCTTCACTCACGCCGCCAAGCTTACCCTAGTAAAACTGACTATCCTACCGATCCTCGACTTCGGCGATGTCATCTACAAAATGGCTTCCAACACTCTACTCAGCAAACTGGATGCAGTCTATCACAGTGCCATCCGTTTTGTCACTAAAGCACCTTATACCACCCACCACTGCGACTTGTATGCTCTAGTCGGCTGGCCCTCGCTACATATTCGTCGCCAGACCCACTGGCTCCAGGTCATCTACAAGTCTATGCTAGGTAAAGCTCCGCCTTATCTCAGCTCACTGGTCACGATGGCAACACCCATCCGTAGCACGCGCTCCAGCAGGGTATCTCACTGATCATCCCTAAAGCCAACACCTCATTTGGCCGCCTTTCGTTCCAGTACTCTGCTGCCTGTGACTGGAACGAATTGCAAAAATCGCTGAAGTTGGAGACTTTTATCTCCCTCACCAACTTCAAACATCAGCTATCTGAGCAGCTAACCGATCGCTGCAGCTGTACATAGTCTATTGGTAAATAGCCCACCCTTTTCACCTACCTCATCCCCATACTGTTTTTATTTATTTACTTTTCTGCTCTTCTGCACACCAATATCTCTACCTGTACATGACCATCTGATCATTTATCACTCCAGTGTTAATCTGCAAAATTGTAATTATTTGCCTACCTCCTCATGCCTTTTGCACACATTGTATATAGACCCCCCTTTGTTTTCTACTGTGTTATTGACTTGTTAATTGTTTACTCCATGTGTAACTCTTTGTTGTATGCTCACACTGCTATGCTTTATCTTGGCCAGGTCGCAGTTGCAAATGAGAACTTGTTCTCAACTAGCCTACCTGGTTAAATAAAGGTGAAATAAATAAAAATAAATAAAAAAGTGTTTCTGTGTAAAGCTCACACAATAAGATTCACCAGTTAATTAGCCTACATAAAATTCAGATCAATCCAAACGTCTGTGGTGTGTGTGTGTGTGTGTGTCTATATGTAGGTGTGTGTGTGCTGGAGGCGAGTGAAAGCTTGTGAAAGAGGGGGGAGTGTGGTGGGGGTACCTGTGCCAGACAGGGGGAGACAGGCCAGAGCAGACGGGGTGCAGAGGGTGCAGATCGGCGGGTGGGATACAAGCAGCAGTGCAGCAGGCAATGAGGGAGAAGCTTTTGTCAGGAAGCTGAGTAGGAGAGGAAGAGTTCAACCTTACCATACCGGTGCGTGGTGGGGCAGGTAAAAACATCCAAAGTGAAAAGCTTAACGAAAAACATTGGGCATAGACAAGACCAAGATGCAGTAAAAGCGCAAAATTCGTAAGCCAGATCAAACAGCAATTAAAGTTAAAGTTAAGAGTGAAAAAGTAAACACTGCATGTGGACATAAGGGCATATGCAGTGTTACTCTTCCGGGTCACTGTAGTTTCAAGACGATTTAATAAGTCAAAACTGTAACAAGGTCATTGTATATTTGGCCTTGTGTTTTAGGTTATTGTTCTGCTGAAAGTTGAATTTATCTACCAGTGTCTGTTGGAAAGCAGACTGAACCAGGTTTTCCTTTTGGATTTTGCCTGTGCTTACCAGTACTCAATGTATTTTTATCCCCAAAACACTTCCTAGTCCTTTCAGATGACAAGCATACCCATAACATGATGCAGTCACCACCATGCTTGAAAATATGAAGAGTGGTGCTCAGTGATGTGTTGTGTTGGATTAGGCCCAAACTTAACGCTTTGTATTCACGACATAAAGTTAATTTCTTTGCCAAACTTTTTTATTTATTTTTTTAAACAGTTTTACTTTAGTGACATATTGCAAACAGGATGAATATTTTTTCTTCTTTACAGGCTTCCTTCTTGTAACTCTGTCATTTTAGGTTAGTATTGTGGAATAACTACAATGATGTTGATCCATCCTTAGTTTCCTCCTATCACAGCCATTAAACTATGTAACTGTTTTAAAGTAACCATTGGCTTTATGGGTTTCCTTCTCCGGCAACTGAGTTAAGAAGGACGTCTGTAACTTTTAAGTGACAGGGTGAATTGATACACTATTCAAAATGTAACTAATAACTTCACCATGCTCAAAGGAATATTCAATGTCTACTTTATGATATTTTTTACCAATCCACCAATATGTGCTCTTTATTGCGAGGCATTGGAAAACCTCCCTGATATTTGTGGTTGAATCTCTGTTTGAAATTCACTGCTCGACCGAGGGACCTTACAGATAATTGTATGTGTGGGGTACAGGAATTAGGTAGTCATTCAAAAATCATGTTAAACACTATTATTGTACACAGAGTGAGCCCATGCAACTTATTATGTGAATTTTAAGCACATGTTTACTCCTGAACTTATTTAGGCTTGCCATAACAAAGGGGTTGAATACTTATTAACTCAAGACATTTCAGCTTTTCATTTTTAATTAATTTGTAAAAATGTCTATAACATAATTCCACGTTTGACATTATGGGGTATTGTGTGTAGCCCATGACAAAAATATCTATATTTAATCAATTTTAAATTCAGGCTGTAACACAACAAAATGTGGAAAAAGTAAAGGGGTGTGAATACTTTCTGAAAACATTGTACTGTATGTTGAAAAGGGTTGGGCTTAAATTGCATCCCTGTCTCACCCCATGGCTCTGAGAAAATACATTTGTGTGTTTATTGCCAATTTTAACAGCACAATTGTGACCCAATTCAGGAAACTAGGCATATGTCTCAAGTCACGACTTCACAGGAGAGCCGTTTGAACCTAAAACATTTTTTTTTTTTTATCAAAGTGTGTTTTTGGGCAGAAATGCCCTCTCGAACATGTGAACTTTCATGTGCCTTAATATCAAACTTGTATGTCATCTGTAAATACGAATACAATATTAAATTATGAGTCTAGTTGGTTTAGCCACAGAAAAAGAGAGCCACCATCCCTCTAGCCATGATCGGCTGAGATAATGAGTGCGCTGGACATGCCGAGAGATGAGTTTGGATTTGTCTGCGGTGTAGCATCTTTTTGTCTATAAAATGAGCTGCTCGTAATGCGTAAATAATCCTTTCTACTGCAACTTTTTCTAAAGATATAACCTTAGCCATGGAGAGTTGCAAATATGTTGTTACTGCTCTCAATAACATTGCTGCCCTGAATTTATCAGGCACAGTCGACAAAGGTCAGTGGGAAAAAGTTGCGATGGACTACTTTCTGGAGGACGATCGTGCCATGCTGACTCGCTCTGATTCTGAAAATGAATCAGGAAATCCTTGATTTAGGTAAAAACCTTTTAATTGAAGAAGACATTGGAGAGTCTTGTGATGACAGTGATGGAGAAGAAATGGTGACAATCAACAGTGTTGTTGTCACGGATGTAGTTGACCGAGTTTTGAAATCTGTGGAATGTCTGGTAGAAGCAGCGTATGATAAGGAGATAAATAGAATTCTGGCGTTTGATTGCAAATGCATAGGGCTGTTGTATAAAACTGTTGTATAAAATCTCTCCGGATTCTTCAAACTATGGGCAACCATGGCATCGGTGATAGAGAGGGAGAAAAATCTGATGATTCTTATGGCATTGCACACGGTCAGTGTGAACCAGTGTGACTTGACACAATGGGCCAAACAAGCTGTTCAAACTAAATGGAAATGGCACAAGATGTCTTATTTAATAAAAGGGGTTGCAGTCTACCGTGAGTCTTTCACTCATGTGTACGGGTAAGAATCTAATATTGAACTTA
Source organism: Oncorhynchus kisutch (assembly GCF_002021735.2). Classification (NCBI taxonomy): domain Eukaryota; kingdom Metazoa; phylum Chordata; class Actinopteri; order Salmoniformes; family Salmonidae; genus Oncorhynchus; species Oncorhynchus kisutch. Next base: position 12,017 of record NW_022265268.1, read on the forward strand.
TTTTGGTTAACTTTAGCTATAACGATTGGTGTGTATGGCTAGTTAAAGCTTGCTGTTAGCTAGCTAGCTAACGTTAATTTTACAGGTCTAAATAAAAGACCCCAAGTTAAAGTTTGTTGTTAGCCAGCTAACGTTAGTGGAAGTTAGATGGCTGGCTTGCTAGCTAACATTGAACATATTTTGGTTAACTTTAGCTAGCTATGACAATCGGTTTGTATTGCTAGTTAAAGTTTGCTGTTAGCTAGCCAGCTGGACTTCAATGGCTGGCTTACTAACATTACTCTGGATTGGGATTTTAGTTCCTTTGTTAGCTAGCTAACGTTAACGTTACATGTCTAAACAAAAGACCCCAAGTTAAAGCTTGCTGTTAGCTAGCTAATGTTAGCAGAGGTTAGATGGCTGACTTGCTAGCTGACATTGACTTACATGTATGAAGTGTTTGTAACATTAGTATCATTAGAATTTGTCTTTCAGCATCAGTAGAACACGCCTGACTCTCCTCCACCAGTCATACAAGGAGAATGGTCTAATGCATCCCATCAAAAAGAGAGCTGGCCCAAGCTAGCACAGGAAACACCTGAAGCATGAGGACTTGCAGCGAGTGGTGAACTTCATCAACAACTACGCAGAGGCCTCATCAAGCAGCTCTTCAGAAAGACCAGAGGGAACACTTTGTCTGAGATTGCTGGTGTTTTGAAGGACAGCACTGTGACAGGGGTCAACATCCCACAGCTGGTTGGATTGGAGGATGTTACGGTGCTGGTGGAAAGCTATGGCTGGCAACAACACCTGACTCCGTACTTCAGGCCGCTGCCGCAGATCAAGCAGTACCAGCACTTCAGTTGAATATCATTTTCATTGCATTTTATGAGGTAATTCTTATCTAAACTTGGGAGGTGAATTGATGTTGTGCAAGGTTGTAATGTCTTCAAAATGCAACGCTTACATCCTTCCTCCCATAGATGGTCTGCCTGTACAAGGACCACCTGGCCTGGACACAGCTAGACAAACATATATTTTTAAGAAGATCAGGGAGTTTTGTGACAAAGAGGCTATAGACATCACATGCCCTGTACTAAAGTCAAGGGCAGGACAGAAACAGGCTCTCCGAATATAGATTCCATTGTCCATGCGTGGTCCGGACTGACCAGTCATCAGCACTATCTGATCTCTCCTAACACATACGTTGTTGTTGCTACTAAAAAAAATCTCCTGCTGCTCAGCCACTTTACCCCTGATTGTGTGCATACAACTACCTCATTTGTCACTATCGTTATTGAAGTTGTTTGTGTACATACTGTATATTATTTTATTTATATTGACTCTATCTATTTCTGATATTGCTACTATGCAAGTAACCATTGGCTGTACAGTTTACACCTTCTGTAGAGACCCATCCACTTAGCAAGACTTAACAAAATCTAGATTTTTTAAATGAATATTGATATGTGTGGTCGTGACATGATTTTGTGACATATCATACCGACACACTAAACACAAATGCTTTGTTTGTAAATTATGTCTGAGTGTTGGAGTGTGCCCCTGGCTATCCGTCAATAAAACATTTAATTTGGCCTTCTGGTTTAAGGAATTTGAAATGATTTATACTTTTAAAGTATATTTTAGCAATTCCATTTACATTTGATTTTACTCAAGTAGTATTTTACTGGGTGAGTTTTACTTTTACTTCAGTCATTTTCTAACAAGGTATCTTCACATCTGGACACTTTCTGTTTTCCTGGAATTTGTCCTTATTGTAGGCTACTACCACTTTTAGTCTTATTCTTTACTAAACTGCTCACTGTTTAGCACATGACATCCCATGTGAATCCTTAATGAGACGGGTGGGGCTGGCATAAGAGGGTATGGAACAAAGCTGAATGGGTGTAGACAAAGGAGAGCTCTCGAGTAATTATCAAAACATTCAAAGGCCCTTTTCTCAAAAGTGAGTTCACAAGTTTATCAACTTTCAAAGCAGAATTAAATTCCCATTGTTCCTTAAAAAAATGCAGTGTATTATTTACCATTTTGTATTGTATATATAAATATACACTGCTCAAAAAAATAAAGGGAACACTAAAATAACACATCCTAGATCTGAATGAATGAAATATTCTTATTAAATACTTTTTTCTTTACATAGTTGAATGTGCTGACAACAAAATCACAGAAAAATGATCAATGGAATCAAATTTATCAACCCATGGAGGTCTGGATTTGGAGTCACACTCAAAATTAAAGTGGAAAACCACACTCCAGGCTGATCTAACTTTGATGTAATGTCCTTAAAACAAGTCAAAATGAGGCTCAGTAGTGTGTGTGGCCTCCATGTGCCTGTATGACCTCCCACAACGCCTGGGCATGCTCCTGATAAGGTGGTGGATGGTCTCCTGAGGAATCTCCTCCAGACCTGGACTAAAGCATCCGCCAACTCCTGGACAGTCTGTGGTGCATGGAGCGAGACATGATGTCCCAGATGTGCTCAATTGGATTCAGGTCTGGGGACGGGGCGGGCCAGTCCATAGCATCAATGCCTTCCTCTTGCAGGAACTGCTGACACACTCCAGCCACATGAGGTCTAGCATTGTCTTGCATTAGGAGGAACCCAGGGCCAACCACACCAGCATATGGTCTCACAAGGGGTCTGAGGATCTCATCTTGGTACCTAATGGCAGTCAGGCTACCTCTGGCGAGCACATGAGGGCTGTGTGCCTCCCCAAAGAAATGCACCCCACACCATGACTGACCTACCGCCAAACGGCTCATGCTGGAGTATGTTGCAGGCAGCAGAACGTTCTCCACGGCGTCTCCAGACTATCCCGTCTGTCACATATGCTCAGTGTGAACCTGCTTTCATCTGTGAAGAGCACAGGGTGCCAGTGGCGAATTTGCCAATCTTGGTGTTCTCTGGCAAATACCAAACGTCCTGCACGGTGTTGGGCTGTAAGCACAACCCCACCTGTGGACGTCGGGCCCTCACACCACCCTCATGGAGTCTGTTTCTGACCGTTTGAACACATGTACATTTGTGGCCTGCTGGAGGTCATTTTGCAGGTCTCTGGCAGTGCTTCTCCTGCTCCTCCTTGCACAAAGGCGGTCCTGCTGCTGGGTTGTTGCCCTCCTCATGCCAATTGAATCAAACACTTTTTCAATTGTTTAACTATTTTGATTATGCCAGATCATTGGGCGAAGAGAATAACATTTAATAAAGAGCCATGTCTTGTGTGTTTTTAAATGTTGTTTCTTAACTGGTGGTGGGTCCACTATTAGGATGAGGGGGGGGGGGGCGTCAACCCAGACAGGGAGATCAATCAGTGACTTACACCCACTCAAGTGACGCACCCCTCCTAGGGACGGCATGAAAGAGCACCAGTAAGCCAGTGACTCAGCCCCTGTAATATGGTTAGAGGCAGAGAATCCCAGTGGAAAGAGGGAACCGGCCAGGCAGAGACAGCAAGGGCAGTTTGTTGCTCCAGAGTCTTTCCGTTCACCTTCACACTCCTGGGCCAGACTACACTCAATATTATGACCCACTGAAGAAATGAGTCTTCAATAAAGACTTAAAGGTTGAGACCAAGTTTGCGTCTCTCACATGGGTAGGCAGACCATTCCATAAAAATTGAGCTCTCTAGGAGAAAGCCCTGCCTCCAGCTTAGAAATTCTAGGGACATTAGGAGGCCTGCATCTTGTGACCATAGCGTACGTGTAGGTATGTATGGCAGGACCAACCAAATCAGAGAGATAGGTAGGAGCAAGCCAATGTAATGCTTTGTAGGTTAGCAGTAAAACCTTGAAACCAGCCCTGCCT